>NW_006408886.1:1498468-1504396 GCF_000296735.1 Chrysochloris asiatica | reverse complement strand
AAGGAACACAGCCTTTGGTATGGATTGCATCTCAATGTCAAGAAAACAAAAATCCTCACCACTGGACCAATAAACAACATTCTTATCAATGGAGAAAAATTGAGGTTGTCAAGGACTTCATTCTTCTTGAATCAACTATCAATATTCACGGAAGCAGCAGTCAAAAGATCAGACGACATATTGTATTGGGCAAATCTGCTGCACAGGAACTTTTTAAAGTGTTGAAGAGCAAAAATGTCAGCTTGGGGACTAAGGTGTGCCTGACTTTAGTATTTTCAATAGCCCCATATGGATGCGAAAGCTGGACAATGAATAAGTGCCTTTGTGTTATGGTGTTGGAGGAGAATACTGAAAGTGCCATGGGCTGCCAAAAGAACCAATAGATCTATTTTAGAAGAAGTGCAGCCAGAGTGCTCCTTGGAGGCCAGGATGGCTAAGCTTCGTCTCTCATACTTTGGACATATTGTCCGGAGGGAACAGTCGCTGGAAAAGGATGTCATGCTGGGTAAGATGGAGGGTCAGAGAAAAAGAGGAAGACCCCCAACGAGATAGATCAGCCAGGTGGCATCATTGATGGCATCGAATGTGGCAGTGGTGGTGAGTTTGGCCCAAGATTGGACATTGTTTTGTTCTGTTGTGCGTGGAGTCGCTATGGGTCGGTTCCGACTCGATGGCACCTGACAACAACAACAATCAGTTATAGGCAGAAGACGGACTTACAAGCTTTCTATTGTGATGTTTCTGGCTATTCCTTTATCTCCCCCTCCAGTGTCTATTTTATAATATATATGCAAGGAAAACCAAGATTCAAAAGACAGCCAAGCATCTTCATATTATTCTCCTCTTTTCCCCATTCCAACCATGTCTCAATCTCTGTATCCCAGAACCCTGTTGTTCCAAAGTTGTGCATACATCTTTATTTAACTCTGTTCCACTTAGCCCATTCAAACCTGCCTAATTGTTCTCTCATTTGCTTTGTTCTATAGCAGCAGCAAAAAAACCAGATTGGATACTGTAGTTTAAAATCACAGTAAAGAGAAAGGTGAAAAAAAATAAAAGAATCTGTAGCCTAATATAAGTATGACTTTAGTATCCTCTTTCAGCTTCTTGCCTTCAAGGCCGCCTGAGAAATGTAAAGGTGCCACCACTGTTGGTCTTTATGACGTAACTCAGGATTTAATTTTTGGATTGTTTTGTTTTTAGCCTATGTCTCTCCTGCTCTGCAACTCACTTCTGGCCTTTTTTCTAATGATAAACAGTTTAGGGTCAGCTGTGGCTGTTTTGCACTGCTGTTTGGTTTTAAGTGGAAACTATTACTTTAAATTTTGAGGAGATCTGAGCACATGCGTAGCATAACCTTCCGGGGGTGGGGGTGGGGATGAGGTGTCCATTCGCTCAGACACCCCCTCTAGTCACCAGAATGGAGGTGCACAGATATCAAGAGACCTATGAACAGATACAAAAAAAAAAAAAAAGAGAATTTTCACACCTTTGTCTCCAAGGCTTCCTGAGGCTCTGATCCTTCCCCTGCTCGGTCTCATCCATGATGGCAGCTCTGGGAGCTGCTGAGCCTGGAGAATTCAAAGGCACTAGACCTCTTGCTTCAGCTACAAATTCGACTGGTTAAAGTCTTCAGATTTTTAAAATATTCCTATATATGTGGTTCAGAGTTCTGGAACTGTCCCTGAAGCTGCTTCATCCAGTATTCTGTATTATTGCTGACAGAGATTCTCACTGCACTTCTACCCCATCTGACATCAAGCTGCACCTTCCCCTCTTTTTTTATTTGAATGAGAAAGCTTATTAATATTCTTTGAGTTTACCCTGTATTTATTAATTTCTTCCCAACTTTAAAACAGTTATCTATTTTGTAATTACTTGACTTCCTCTCCATTTAAAAGTTCTGTAACTATACTATTTATTTCCTTTTTTTACTTTGTAATTGTCTTCATTTACAAATTGATGTCTCTGGCTCTTTATTTTCAGTGTTGTAAGTTTGTATTATTTTGGAAGCTTCTATATTTGGGTTGACTTCTGGGTGATGTCATATATGTTAATCTTGAGTTGTTATCTGCTGTTAGGTTGGTTCTCTGTCTGAAGAAATCACTTTAGCATTTCTTGTAAGGTTGATCTGGTCTATCTGGAAATATCCTAACTTCATCATTGTATTTGAGGGATGATTTTTCTGAGTATATAATTCTTGGTTGGCAATTCTTTCCTTCAATATTTTATCAGTGTTAACTATTGCCTTATTGTCTGCATGATTTCTGCTGAGAAATCAGAGTTTTGTCTTTTAATTTTTTTTAACCAATCAAATGTTTTGTTTCATCTCAATGATTACACTCCACTTCCTGCAAAAATAGTTTTCCTGCTTCTATCCTGTGGCTTCCTTTTACACCTTACTTTTCACAAATAAGCAAAGGAAAAATATTTGATGTGCACATATAATACAAAAAATATATATTAATTTAAATATCCAAAGAGCATATTATGCAATTCAACCTCCTGCCCACAGTTACACAGCATTTCTCAGTCCATGGGCTTATAGTCCTCTGCTACACTAACTGTGTGATAGCCTCTGCCACCATCTCTGCTATCATCACTTTTCTAGATCTCACACTCCACTCATGTTCTTCATTCTTGATGGCCTGAGGTCCTCTGTTTCTGATACGAAAGATGAACTATTCCACCCTTTTACTTAACACATCTTTTACAATTGTATTTGTGACAATTACAATTAATCTGCTAACAATTACTTACAATTGAACCATAAAATAGTATCACCATCATCCCCTTTCCCCATTCACTAGCTCCATCTGGAAAAGAGGAAAACTATTCAGTGGGGAGTCTATCTTACCTCCCTTATGCTGAAACTAAACATCTTCATGAAAGCTTGTAAGCTAGTCACTTCATGCCTTTATAGCCCCACATTTTAATTCAGCCAAATTTTAAATTGCCCATCCCTGTCATCCCAGTGCACTGAAGAACACGTTTGATCCTTGATATGATCCATTCATTTCAGTTGGAATTTTGAGCAACTGCATCCATAAGCAAATGTCCTGTTCATTATATTATAGCAATACACATTTACTCACAGTATCACACTTCTTTATCTTCATCTGGACAAGTTCTGGTCAGCTAGCAATCCAAATTAGGTTAAAATGGGTATATCTGCAAGTTTGGGAGTTGATGCACATTTCAGAGCATATGGCTCTTCATGCTCCACTTTAGCCCCGAGTGGCTAAGTCAGTGCCCATGGTCTCGGGAAGTTTAACTCACTAAACTTCAGACCATCCTGCCCCTCCTTTTCTCTCTCTCATCTCAAGATCAATGGAACATGACCAAACCAAGCCCATGACTTTTTTTTTAAAGCTTTTATTAGAATGGAGCGGCTTGCTGCCGGATAGTGTAGAAGTGCAGTAAGGATCTCCGTCAGCAATAACACTGAATACCAGATGAAGCAAGTTCAGAGAACAGTTTCAAAACTCTGAACCACATATATAGGAATATTTGTAGTGGAAGCAAGAAATCTCATATTTTCAAACCCACTGTGCTCAGTGGCCCAGAGCAACCATTTTTCAGGAGACCAAGCGGCAGGACCAAGGAGAGGAAGGATCAGAGGTGCAATGAATGGAAGCCTGCCAGAACCTTGGAGATAAAGGTATGGACTTAACTTTTTGTTTTGTTTTGTTTTAATCTGTTCATTGGCCTCTTGCTGTTAGCACACCTCCATTCTGGTGACTAGAGGAGATACTTGAGTGAGTGAACACCACCCCCAACTCAGAGGGTTTTACTACACATGCACACAGATCCTCTCAACATTTAAAGGGACAAATTAAACTTAAAAGCAGTGCAAAATGATCACAGCCAGCCCTAAACTGTCTATCACTAGTAAAAAGGCCAGAAAGTGGGGTTTGGAGTGGGAGAGACAGTTTAAAAATGAAACAGGCCAAAAACTAAATCCTGAGTTACATCATAACAGCCAACAGTGGAATCTTGGAATTTCTCAGGCAGTCTTGAAGGCAAGAAGCTGAAAGAGGATGTTAAAATCATACTCATATTAGGCTACATATATTTTCTTTTTTCTTATCTCATTTCCATGATTATACACTACAGTACCCAATATGTTTTGTTTTTATTTTTATTTTTTGCTGTTGCTGATTTGTTTTTGGTCCCATCTTTATGTTTAGGGGGCTCTTTATCTCCCTATATTACCCAAGAAGAGACAGCAATTGCTGTCATATAGTCAAGCTACAATCACACCTTATAAAACTATACAATCCAGGGAAAAACCAGTACCAACTGCCATAAACCAGGTAGGCAGACAACACCTGTTACATTTACTCTGAATTGAGTAATAAGAAAAATGAAAAGGGAAGCCCATATCCTGATCACATCTACCTGGAGGCAATCAGAAAGTATAAAAAATACCAAAACATACACTCAATTAAGTATTAAGGCCACAGTTAACTACTGAAATGCTCAAGAAGCAGAAGCAGATGGCCATATCAGCACATGTCCAGAAAAAAGATACAGTGATTGAGACAAATGAGCTGGAGGTAGACCTACACTCCATATTGGAAATGGGCAGGTCTTGGAAATGCCTGAAAATGAATTCAGAAAAATGATTTTAAAATGTATCAAAACAATTTACAATGGAGTTGAGAAAAATAAGGCAGCAGTCAGGATAGCACTACAGAAATGATCAAATAAAATAGTGACAACATTGGAAACAATTAAAAACCTACATAAAGAGGTCTAAATGATTAATAATAGAATATAAGAAAAGGAAAATACACTGAAAGGGCAAAGGAGTAGAACTGAAAATATGGAAGCCAGAACTAGTGGACTAGAAGACAAATCTCTCAGCACTACTAAGATAGAAAAGCAAGCAGAAAGAATTATAAAAAAAATCTGAAGAAGGTCTAAGATTCATGTTGGATAACATGAAGCAAAATAACTTAAGAATAATCAGCATTCTGGGACAGGAAGAATCACAAGTCTACAGAGGAGATAGTTGGAGAGCTTATGGAAGAATATTTCCCTAACATCCTGAAAAGCAAAAAAAAATAAGCATTCAAGAAGCTAAAGGAACTCCAAGAAGGATAGACCCTAAAAGAAAATCACCAAGACATATCATAATCAGGCTCTCCAAAATCAAACATAAGGACAGAATCCTGAAAACAGCTAGGGGAAAAAGAAGTGTAACATACAAAGGCAAGCTAATCATACTAAATTCGGACCGCTCAGCAGAAACCATGCAGGCAAAAAAGCAATGGGGAGACATATATAAAACCCTGAAAAAAAAAAAAAAAAAAAAGCCAACGAAGAATCCTTTATCCAGCAAAGCTGTCAATCAAATACGTTGCTGTAATCAAAACATCTCAGGATATGAGGTTCCGGAAAAAGATGGGTGGAAGTATAGTGACAAGCTCTGCCAAGATAAACACAGAATACAGGAACAAGAAGGCTCAGGGAATGGTCCCAGTACTCTGAACCACATATAAAGGAACATCTAGAAGGTTGGAAGACTTACAGCTAGGGAGTTTGTGACAGAAGCAAGAAATCCATTGCTTCCTGGTTCGGGATACTCAGCTGTTCCAGGAGCCTCCATTTTGTGTGGGGCTAAGCAGGGAAAGGATCAGAGCAGCCACGGATGCCTGACAGAGCCAAAGAGATAGAGGTGTGGATATTCTTTTTTTTTGGTATCTTTTCTTTGGTCCCTTGCTGTGTGCCTACCTCCATTCTGGTGACTACAGGGGTGCCTGAGCTGGCAGATACTCCAGTCCCACCCTTGGAGGGTTCTACTATGCATGTGCATAGATCTCCTCGAAATTTAAAGAGACAGTACCCACTTAAAACCAAGCAGCCGACAGATACTCAGCCCTAAAGCTGGCCTTAAACTTTTCTTGTTTGCTTTTTGTTCCT
>NW_006408886.1:1496603-1498368 GCF_000296735.1 Chrysochloris asiatica | reverse complement strand
CAGGTCTTGCCACACTGCTGGCCAACCAGGTCTTGACCTGTGTTCACAGAAGTCTAATGAACATTGTAGGGCTTAGCTCACTGCTTCATTGCTGTTTTTCCCTCTCTTCCCCTTATAGGTGATGAGTGTGGTCACCAATCAGAGCGTGTATTCCCATTAAGTCTTAGTCTTGGAAGGGGGTTTGCACTGAGGGGACCTGGCCACTTGCCTTGATGTTTCCGGGGCAAGCATCTTGTTTGTTCTTGTAGTAATCAGCCGGTCGCCTCTATTGTTTTGTATTTTTCCTGTAGGTCTTTCTTTCAAGAAGTATCTTCTGTTCTTCTAGCTGCTTGGGGCTAGTCTGCTCGTCCTTTCAAGTAGAAATTTCCCATTTCTGGAGATCTGGATGTGGATCAGGCTTCTATCTATACTCTTATGTATTGCAGAGGCTCCGCAGGGAGCCTCCTTCACTGGACACGTTGTAGCCCCATTTTAGGTATTCCAATCAGTTATGTATCAAATCTGTTCTTCAGATGATCTCTAAATTCAGGTGGGATAAATTCAAGGTCATATTTTGGCTCTCGTGGACTTTTTTTCATTTTCTTCAGCTTCAGTTTGAATTTGCATATCAGTAATTGATGGTCTATTCCACAGTCTGCCCCTGACCTTGTTTTCACTGATGATCTGGAGCTTTTCCATCTTCTCTTTCCACAGAGGTAGTCAATTTGATTTCTATGTGCTCCATCTGGCGAGGTCCATGTGTAAAGTCATCTGTTATGGTGTCTAAAGAAGGTATTTGAAATAAACAAATCATTTGTTTTGCAGAAATCTATCATTCGTTCTCCAGCATCATTTTTATCACCAAGTCCAAATTTTCCAATTCCTAGTCCTTCCTCTTTGCTCCCAATCTTTGCATTCCAGTCACCAGTAGTGAGCAATACATCTTGATTGCATGTTTGATCGATTTCAGACTGAAGAAGTTGGTAGAATTCTTCGATTTCATCTTCATTGGCCCTAGTGATTGGTGAATATATTTGAATAATAGTAGTATTAACTGGGCTTCCCTGTAGGCACATGGATATTATCCTATCACTTACAGCATTGTACCTTATGACTGATTTGGATATGTTCTTTTTGACGATGAATGCAACACCATTCCTTTTTTCAATTTGTCATTCCTTGCATAGTAAACCATGTGATTGTCAGATTCAAAATGGTCAATACCAGTCCATTTCAGCTCACTAATGCCTAAGATATCGATGTTTATGCGTTCCATTTCATTTTTGACAACTTCCAATTTTCCCAGATTCATACTTCGTACATCCCATGTTCCGATTTTCAATGGATGTTTACAGCTGTTTCTCTTCATTTTGAGTTGTGGCCCATCAGCAAATGAAGGTTCTGTGCGATTTTCTCCCCCGAGCTTAACTCTGTTCACGTCATCATGGTCAACTTTACTTTGAGGAGGCATTTTTTTTCCTAGTCACATTCTGAGTGCTTCCCACCTTCCGGTCCTGTATCTGACAGTGTTTCTCTGCTATTCATAGAGTATTCAGTGACTAGTGATTTGGAAGTAATTCATCACTCTTTCTTCCTAGTCTGTCCAAAGACCAGAAGAGTTTTGGGATAACATTAAGAACATCATACGTGAAGAGAGCAAAAAGTCGTTAAGAAGACAAAAAAGAAGGAAAAGTTCAAAATGGATGTCAGAAGAGACTCTGAAACTTGCTCTCTAGCGTAGGGAAATTAAAGCAAATGGAAGAATTGAAGAGGTCCAAGAGCTGAA
>NW_006408886.1:1456172-1463683 GCF_000296735.1 Chrysochloris asiatica | reverse complement strand
TTTTCAATGGATGTTTACAGCTGTTTCTCTTCATTTTGATTTGTGGCCCATCAGCAAATGAAGGTTCTATGAGCTTTTCTCTCCCGAGCTTAACTCTATTCACATCTTCATTGTCAACTCTACTTTGAGGAGACATTTTTTTCCCCAGTCGCATTCTGAGTGCCTTCCCATCTTCTTGTATCTAACAGTGTTTCTCTGCTATTCATACAGTTTTCAGTGACTAGCGATTTGGAAATCGTTTGTCACTCTTTCTTCCTAGTCTGAATTTGTTTGGAAACTCATCTGAAACCTCTCTATCATGGGTGACCCTGCTAGTTATTTAAAATACCGGTGGCAGAGCCCTCAGAATCACAGCAACTCAAACCATCACAGCACGACAGACTGATGCGTGGTGGCCGTTTGGTTTTATGTCTATACTGTCTCTTTAAATTTTGATATCAATCTTGATAGAATACTGATATAATCTAGATACAATCAAGATGTTCTCTCCTAATCCTATCAATCCTGATACAATCAAGATATGCTCTCCCAAGGTGGTGGCTCCTGGAGCAGCTGAGTGTCTTGATCCAGAAAATAATGGATTTCTGGATTCTCCTGCAAATTCCCTAGCTATACTATTCCATAATCTGATATCAACTACCACTCCTCATCTTAGTATTCTCCCTCATGTTCTAGAGTTCCACAATTTGCTTCAATGTCTCACATAACTCACAGACTATCAAGGAAATTGTTCACACAGTTGTGGAGGCTGGTAAGTCTCATACCCATAGTTCAGACAGACATCAGTCTGGAGACTTCTTCTCACTCATGTCAAATTGAGCTATTGACTCACAAGGCTGCAAAAGTGGGCAAAGCAAGTCAGGTGGTAGGCGACCGGCTCAGGTCCTACGAACCAGAGGTCAGATCGAAGCAAGAACATGAGTTTTGCTAAAGTTTAGAGCCAAAAGCAAACCAAGAAGGCATGCATTGGGACTCACATCACCAAGATGGTTCCCCAAGTCTTGGGCCAGGGGGTCTTTCATGGCATTAATTGGCATCTGATTGGTGTTCATTGGGATGATTTAACACTAGTCTTCTGAACATTTTCCATCAGGAAAGAAGGCCACAAAGACATTGTTTTGTCCATGTCTGTGGCATTCATGGAGGTGTGGTTTTAGCCTCATGACATCTAAAAGGTCTAGTCCTAATTACGTTAGTCAATACTACACAAATTCAGCAGGCCAGACACTATCCAAGCAGGTTCTGTGACCCCAGTATCCTGCTTTTCTTATTTAAGTAGGAAGCTGGTGGTGGTGGTTTGCTAATAAGGAACTAGCTTAAAATGGGAAGTGAGTTCTTGTTTTAACACAGATATCAAAGATGATAGCTAATTTGCAGACCACACTCCCAAGGAAACTAAGAGTGGTGACTTAAGACACATCCTCTAGTGGGGACTCAAGATGTATTCCACCTTAATCCTGTCTCACAAATACAACTCACTTCAATATTGGACTATAGACATAGGCATAAGTGCTAGGATTTACAGTAGATCATAAAATGGAGGACTATGGCTAGAAGGGCCATATTAAGTAATTAACTGCACTACAATATCACTTTGAGAACTAAAGTGAGTCTAACTGAAGCCATATCTTCAATCACCTCACATACATGTGAAAGTAAGACAACCAATAAGGAACACTGGGGAAGCATTGATACATTTGAATTATGGTGTTGGAAAAGAATATTAGAAGTATCGTGGACTGCCACAAGAACAAACAACTATGTGCTGGATCAAGTACTGCCAGAATGTTCCTTAGAAGTGAGAATGGAGAGACTTCATCTCATATTTTAGACATGTTTTCACGAAGGACATCATGCTTAGTAAAAGCAAAGGGCCAGCTAAAAAGAAGACCTCAATGAGATGGATTGACACAGTGGCTGCAATCATGGACTCAAACATAACAATTGTGAAGATAGTGCAAGACTGGGCATAATTTCATTCTGTTATAGCTGAGAGTTGAAACTGACTCAACAGCACCTAGTAGCAACAACAATAGTGCTTGATTGTATCTGTAGATTTATAAATTTCAAGAGAAATTGCATGTGTTGAACTGTGGCCTGGCCTAATAAAGTTGTCTTTGTCTTTTTTGTATCCCTTTCTGTTTTTCTCCATACTCATCTCTTAAAAGTTTTCTTCCAATGGTGGCATTAGTTTTATGTTCTGGTTCTCTCTCTTGCACACATTGATTTGTTTCTGCTGGTGTCAGTAGCAAGGTTCTAAGTAAATGGCTATTCTAGAAGTGTTTGAGTTTGTGGAATGTTGACATATAAGCTGTAAAAATGAAGGATATACAACACTCAGTGAAAGCTGGTATTGCAATCCTCAATCATGAAGTATGGTTAGACTCCAGTGTCAGAATAAGCCAATTCAGAGGATAGATCAGAAGTTCTAGGCTGTCTGCCAGTCACAAGACAATGCCTCTGAAACTTTTAGATAGACACGGTTTAAGCAATACATTGTCAAAACTTCAATGTGTTCCATGTCAGGATTTTACTAAGCCTGAAAATCCTAAACTTTGAACAAACTTGAACTTTCTCTGAAAATGGGAAATGTCATATCTGAGAGCATTCAGAGTTCACTTATGGAACTCCTGTTGTTTATATAGACAAGAATTGTGGCTCTACCATTTATTTGTACCTATCTGCTTAGCATAGTCTCATTAAAGACAGACTGGAAAGATAAATGTACCCAATTTGTTCTTCAAACAGCAAATTAGAATAGAAATGCTCCTGACTTTAAAAGAGTCTAAGAAACATTACCACCCTTTGTCTAACAGCTTGTAGTGGCTTCTGTGTTGCTGTGATGCTAAAAGCTATGTCACCAGTATTTTAGATACCAGCAGGGTCAATCATGGTGGATAGGCTTCAATGGAGTTTCCAGACTAGGACAGACTGGAAAGAACAAGAAGTGGACCACATCTGAATGATTAACCACCTTAGCTAACCTTATGGTTAGCAGCAGGACAGTGTCAGAAGACACTCAAAATATGAATGGGGAAGAGCTGCCTTCTTAAACTAGAGTTGACTTTAATGATTTGAATGGAGCAAAACTTTTGAGATCTTCATTTGTGGATGTGACAAAACTCAAAATGAGAAGAAACAGCTGCAAACATACATTAATAATTGGAATGTGTAATACTAGTATGAATCTAGGAAAATTAAAAGTCATTAAAATGGAAATGGAAGACATAGGCATTAGTGAGCTATGTTAAGGAGCTCTGGTAGAGCAGTGGTTATGAATCAGGCTGCTAACTTCAAGGTCAGCAGTTCGAAACTACCAGCGGTTCCGCAGGAGAAGCGTGGTCACCAATAACAGCGTGTACTCCCATTGAGTCTTAGTCTGGGAAGGGGGTTTGCACTGGAGGCTGTAAATCTTTATGGGAGCAGAAAGCCTTTCTCCCGTGGAACTGCTGGTAGTTTCGAACTGCTGACCCTGAGGTTAGCAACCCAATTTATAACCACTATGCTACCCGATTTCCTTAGGGTGCTCAAAACTCGCTAGCTGAATTCCATCATGGAGACTGGAATATTAAAAAAAAAAAAAAAACTATTTCCCAAAGCTTCCATAAATAGGTAGCCACTTCTTAGTAAATTCAAAAGTATATGTCTCCTATAGGTGATGGTGTTTGATTGTTTGCATATTTGAAACAGTTTCGGAGCATGTACCTTGGGTTGTGATTTAGATACCTAGAACATAAGGCACTGCTGTCCTCCCATTCTGTCTTCTTCTCTCCATATCCAATAGATGAAGTCCTGCACAGAAAACCTAACACCTGCAAGTGTGCATGAGGGAGACTGCATGAGTTGAGGGGCAGATAGGAGTAGGTGAGATGGCAGAGAGTAGACAAGAATAAACGAACCTCATAAAACTTAATGAGTGCATGAGGTTGGGAATTACAGTTATAAAACTTTCCTAACATGTTTAAGAAGTCAGCCTTATCTAGTTAAGGTTTCTTTTCTTCAAATTCCCAACTCCTTGAAAAAAGGTTAACATAAAATGTAGAAACAATAAGACCAACACCTGGAATATTACCAAGTGCTACAGTTTTTCATATTGGCTTGAGATTTTTGTTCACAAAATTAAAAAATATATATATATTGATAAGTGAAATAACCTTTGTTCTCCTCCCTGTTCCTGTCTCCTTGTAATTCTTTTATTACACAGACATACAAATATTCTTTTTTTTTTTTTTTTTAAAGCTTTTATTGTGAATTGAATGAGGTTTACAGGTCAGCCCATCAGTTTTATATTCAACAAATTACTGCAATGATTACAATCCCCTTCATGTACCATCAGTTAATAGTATTTGTTACTTCTATTACGGTGTTTTTGTTGTTGTTGTTGTTTTTTCTGATGTACACATACCACACTGAAAATATATATTTGTTTAAATGTCCAAAGGGCACATTTTGCAAGTCAGCCTCGTGCCTAAAGACACACTGCCTTTCTCAGTCCATGGGCCTAGAGTCCTCTGCTGCTCTTTCTATGCCATTGTCTCTGCCACCATCTCTGCTGTCACTGCTTTTCTGGATCTCGCACTCCACTCATGCTCTTCTTTCTTGATGGTCCTGGGGTCCTCTGTTCCTGATACCAAACATTAACTACCCCTCTCTTTTAGTTACACATCTTTTACAATTACAGTTGTGACAATTGCCATTAGTCCTGATAACAATCACTCACAATTTAATCATAAAATCCTATCACCATAATCCTCCAGTCCTTTTCACCAAACCCATCTGGCCCAGAACAAAACTATTCAGTGGGGATTCTATCTTACCCTCATTGTTATGACACTAAGCACCCTCATGAAAGCTTGTAAACCAGCCACTTCGTGAATTTAGAGCCCCTCCTTTTTGATACTCATTCTAAATTGCCCTTCTCTATCAATGCAGTGTACTGAGGAGACAAGCTTGATCCTTGATACGAAGAATCTTTCCATTTTGGTTGGAATTTTGAGCAACTACATTCATAAGCAAAGGTCTAGTTCATCTAGTTGATGCAATTTATGCTTGCTACTGTATCAAATTTCATTTATCTTCATCTGATTGAGTTCTGGTCAACAAGTCATCCAGGCTAGGTCAAATGGGTACTATCTGCACATTTGGGAGTTCTCACATGCCTTCCCACACTTCAGACCAGCTGGCCAATTCAACTCTTTTTTTTTTCTCAAAGTTTTTATTGTGAATTGAGTGAAAGTTTACAGGGCAGACCATCAGTTTTACATTCAATGACTCATATACTTTGTTTCATTACAATGATTATAATCCCCACCATGTACAGTTTTATATAGATTAGAATCCCTACCAGTTAACAGTATTTCTCTCTATTCATGTCAGCTCTTTTTAAAAAACACTCAGGCATATATAATAATTTACACCACCAAAGGGCACATTCTGCAAGTCTGCCTGCTGGCCACCAGCTCTTAGTCCATCTTTTTCCATTAATCTAAATCCTCAGATGTTCAATCTCTCCATGTCCCCATCTCTGCCTCTGTCTCTGGTGTGGCTGCTTCTCTGGATAAGGTCTCGCATTCTGCTTGTGTTCTTCTCCCTTGATGGTCCTAGAGTCCTTTTTTTCTGGACTGTAAGATAAACTTCTCCCCCATTTTTGTTACACAACTTCTTTTGTTATGCAACCTTTACAATTGTGACAGTCACAATTAGTCATGATCACAATTACTCACTATTGCATCATAAAAACCTTATCTCCATCTTTTTTACCAGACCCATCTAGACCAGATGAAAATTATTCAGTGGAGACTCTATCTTCCTCACACTCTCTTAAATTAAACTCCCACTTGAAACCTTGTAAGCCAGTTATTTTGTGCCTGTATTGCCCCTTCATTTTAGGTAGCTAGTGTCTAATTTGTCCACCCCTATCTACCCTGTATAGAGAGGGGATAGCATTGATACTTCATGTGAAGACTCCTTCCCTCAATTTGGTATTTTGAGCTCTGGTAGCGTAGTGGTTACGAATCGGGCTGCGAACCATAAGGTCAGCAGTTCGAAACTACCAGCTGCTCTGCGGGAGAAAGATGAGGCTTTCTACTCCCGTAAGGATTTACACCCTCGGAAACCCTGTACAGGGTCCCTATGGGTCGGAACCGACTCGAAGGCACTTAACAACAACAACAACCTCCATGAGTATAGGCCAAATTTATCAAATTGTAGCAATTTACATTCATTTCCTTTATCAAAAATTGTTTTCATTTTCATATTTCTGTAGTCAATTTCTGATTATCAAATCATTGAGGCTACCTCTAGTCCTCTGTGGGTATGTCCTTGTCCATGGGCTCAGGTGTCCCAGATCTCACTACTTTGGAACAACCAGCCCTTCCTCTTGTCTCTCTCATTTCCAGGTCAACAGGAGTCTATGGAACATGGTTGAACTCAGCCCATTTCTGCCTTTTTCCCTCTTCCACTCACCAGTAGACCAATGTGGTCGCCAGCAAGCTTACATGCCTGCTCATGTGTTCCCTTTGAGTTTCAGCCTCAGAGGAGGGTTTTTCCTGAAGGGAGTTTATTGTTTGCCCTGATGGCTTCCCGGCGAACAACTTGCTTATTTTTGTAGTAGCCAATCAAACAGTCATTTTTGTTTTGTTTTTTTCCTGATGATGTTTCTTTGAAGGTGTATCTTCTGTTGCTCTAGCTGTTCCAGGCTGGTCTGCTTGTCCTTTCTAGTGGGAATGTCCCACCTCAGAAGGTTCTGGATGGGGCTCAGGATTTCATCTAAGACCTCATACTCCACAACGCCTTAAAAAAAGCCTATTTCCCTGGCCAAAATCTAGTTCCCTTTTAGGCTGAAGATTGGTTTACAAGCTTTCTGCAATCTAATTTCCCAATATTCCTTTCTATCCCACTTAAATGCCTATATTATAATAGTAGGCAGGGAAAACCAATTGCCACAAAACAGTTAAGCACTTTAACATTATTTCCCCTCTTTACCCATTCAGATTATGCCTCAATCCCTATATCATAGATCCGTCTTGTTCCAAGGCTATGCATACATCACAAACTACCTCTATCCCATTTAGTCCATGCATACCTCCCTAAGTCTTCATCTATCATCCCCATTCATATATTTCCCTCCCTCCTTCTTAAGTATTGCCCTCCCCTTCCTTTTTATTGCCTTCCTGTCACCCAAGCTATCATGTATCTATCCCTTAACCTGTGTGTTACTCATAGTACATTACTGTTCCCCCACCCTCTGGTAACCACCAAAGAATTATTCTTTTAGTGTGGAAATCTCTTCTTAAGATTTTACAGTAATGGTATTACACAGTATTTATCCATTTGTGCAATATGCAGATGATACAAACTTGCTTGCTGAAAGTGAAGAGGACTTGAAACATTTACTGATGAAGATCAAAGAACACAGCCTTCGGTATGGGTTGCATCTCAATGTCAGGAAAACAAAAATCCTCACCACTGGACCAATAAATAACATTCTTATCAATGGAGAAAAGATTGAA
>NW_006408886.1:1451058-1455738 GCF_000296735.1 Chrysochloris asiatica | reverse complement strand
CCCAGGATCGGACATTGTTTTGTTCTGCTGTGCATGGGGTCGCTATGAGTTGGTTCCGATTCGATGGCACCTGACAACAACAACAAATTACACTCAGAGGAGCTGTGGTAGCATAGTGGTTACAAATCGGGCTGCTAACCCTAAGGTCGGCAGTTCGAAACTACCAGATGTTCCATGGGAGAAAGATGAGGCGTTCTGCTCCCGTAAAGATTTACAGCCTCGAAAACGTTGTGCAGGGTCACTATGAGTTGGAACCGACTCCATGGTACTTAACAACAACAACAATTTCACTCAGTATTGTGTCCTCAAAGTTCATACATGTTATATTTTGCAGCTTCATCATAATTTTTCAATATAGCATAGTATTCCATTTTGTCTATGTACCAAAGTTTGTTTATCCATTCTTCCATTGACGGCCACTGAGGCTTTCTCCACCTTTTTGCTATTATGAATAGTGTTGCTATGAACATTGGTGTGCATATTATCTACTCGTGTTCTGGCTCATATTTCTTAAGGATATATACCAAATTGAGGCATTGCTGGATCACTGTTGTTGTTGTTGTTAGGTGCCATTGAGTCAGTACGGACCCATAGCGACATTATGCACAGCTGAATGAAACACTACCTGATCCTGGGCCAACCTCACCACTGTTGCCATGCTTGAGTCCACCGTTGCTGCCACTTGACTAATCCATCTCGCTGGGGTCTTCCTCTTTTTCTCTGACCCTCCACCTTACCAAACATGATATCCTTCTCCAGCGACTGGTCCCTCCTGACAATATGTCCAAAGTATGAGAGATAAAGTTTGGCCATCTTGGACTCCAAGGAGCACTCTGGCTGCACTTCTTCCAAGACGGATCTATTGGTTCTTTTGGCAACCCATGGTACTTTCAGTATAATTCTCCAACACCATACCTCAAAAGCATCAATTCTTCTATGGTCTTCCTTATTCACTGTCCAGCTTTCACATGCATCTGAGGTTATAAGGTATTTCTATTTTCAACTTTCTGAGGAAGCACCATACTGTTTTCCAGAGTGGTTTAACCATTTTACAGTTCAACAAGCAATGTAGGAGGGTCCCAGTCTCTCCACATCCTCACCAGCATTTGTTATTCTCTGTTTCTTTATTTTATTTTTTTAATTTCACTGTTAT
Organism: Chrysochloris asiatica; assembly: GCF_000296735.1. Lineage (NCBI taxonomy): Eukaryota > Metazoa > Chordata > Mammalia > Afrosoricida > Chrysochloridae > Chrysochloris > Chrysochloris asiatica. The sequence continues at coordinate 1,454,585 of NW_006408886.1, read as the reverse complement.
TGCTGGTGTGAGATGATATCTTCCTATCCATGACCCTGGTATATTCTTCTATTTTTGTAAATCTCTTTTGGTTTCTTATAGTAGTGTTTTGTAATTTTCTTTATATAGGTCTTTCATGTCTCTGGTTAGATTCATTCCTAAATATTTCATCCTTTTGGTGGCTATTGTAAATTGTATTGTTCTCCTACTTTCCTTTTCAGAGTTGTATTTATTAGTGTAGTGGAATCCAAATGATTTTTGTATGTTCACCTTGTACCCTGACGCTTGCTAAATCTTCCAACGAATTTCATTAGTTTTTTTGCTGGGTTTTTGGTTTTTTCTATGTATAGGATCGTATCATCTGCAAATAGTTTTACTTCTTCTTTATTAGTTTGGATGCCCTTAATTTCCCTTTCTTGCCATATCACCCTGGCAAAGACTTCCACACAATATTGAATAGGAGTGGTGATAAAGGGCATCCTTGTCTGGTTCCTCTATGCAAATTGAATGCTTTCAGTTTCTCTCCATTGAGAGTGATCTTTGCTGTTGGTTTTGTATATACTCTTAATTATGTTGAAGACTTTCCCTTCAACTCCTACTTTGTTGAGTGCCTTTTTCAGGAATGAGTGTTGGATTTTGTCAAATGCCTTTTCTGCATCACTCGATATAATCATGTGGTTTTCCTCCTTTTTAAAAATTTATATGGTGGGTAATGTTGATTGTTTTTGTAAAATTGAACAATCCTTCCATCTGTGGTGTGACTGCATCAATCATGATTTTTTTTTTAAATATGTTGTTGAATTCCCTTTGCTAGGATTTTATTGAGTTTTTTTCATCTGTATTCATGAGGGATATTGGTTTATAATTTTTTTTTTAGTGGTATGCTTCCCTGGTTTTTAATATGAGGATTATGCTTGCTTCACAAAATGCATTAAGAAACTTTCCATTTTTTTCTATATTCTGTAATAGTTTGAGTAGAATTGGTGTGAGTTCTTCTCTGAATTTCGGTAAAATTCACCATTAAAGCCATCTGGGCCTGGACTTTTTAAGATTGGGAGATTTTGATGACTTGATTAATTTAATCTTTTGTTATAGGTGTGTTCAAATTTTGTACTTCACTTGGTGTAAGTTTAGGTAGGTTGTGTATTTTCAAAAAATGTACACATTTCCTCGATATTTTCAAACTTGTTTAAGTATTGTTATCCTTTTTATTTCAATTGGTTCTGTTGTGACATCACCTATATGGATTCTTATGCATGTTATTTGTGTCTTCTCACTCTCTTCTTGTTAGATTTGCCAATTGTTTGTCAATTTTATTAATCTTTTCATAGAACCAGTTTCTTATCTTGATTTTTTGCTATAGTTTTTCATTTTTTATCTCATTTATTTCTGCTCTAATCTTTACTGTTTCTTTTCTTCTGGTGTTTGTAGGTTTACTGTGCTAGTCCTTTTCTAATTGTTGTACATGTTGTGCTGCGTTGATATGTTGAGTTAGGTTCTTTCTTCCTTTTGGATGTGTGCATTTATAAATTGTCTTCTCAGCACCACTTTGGCTGCATCCCAAAGGTTTTGGTATGTTGTGTTACCGTTTACATTTGTTTCTAGGAATTTTTTTTTTATTTCACTTTTTATTTGTTCTACTACCCAGTAGCTTTTAATCAGGTTGTTACTCAGTTTCCATGTATTTGATTTTATTCCCTTGATCTTTCTAGTGTTGATTTCTAATATGATAGCATTGTGAGCTGAGAAGATGCTTTGTAGTATTTTGATGTTTTTAAATTTATTGAGACTTGCTTGATGGTGTATTGCATGGTCTATTCTGGAGAATGTTCCATGTGCACAGGAAAAGAATATGTATTGTGCTGTTGTGTTGAATGCTTTGTACAAATCTATAAGGTCAAGTTGATCGATTATGTTGTTTAGCTCCTCTGCATCTTTGTTGAATTTCTTTCTGGTTGTTCTGTCCTTTTTTTAAAGTGGTGTATTAAAATCTCCTACTACTGTTGTAGAATTATCTATTTCTTTCTTTAATTTTATAGGGGTTTCTTTATATATTTGGTGGCTCTTTCAATGGTACCATAGATATTTATCATGGTTATGTCCTCTTGTTCAATTGACCCTTTAATCATGAGCTAATTTCTTTCTTTGTCTTTTATGCAGTTTTTGCCTTAAATTTATTTTATTAGAGATCCGTATTGCCACTCATGTTCATTTTTTGTTGCAATTTGCTTGGTATAATTTTTTCTATCCTTTAATTTTTAATCTATTTTTGTCATTGTGTGTAAAGGTATATCTCTTATAGACAGCATATTGAAAGATCCTGTTTTCTTATCCATTCTGCTACTCTCTGCTTCTTCACTGGTACATTTAACCTATTGCCATTCAGTGTAATCATTGATACATATGGATTAGTTTCTATCATTATGCTGTTTGTCTATTTGTTGTCCTGTTGTTTTCTTTGTTCTGTGTGCTTTCCTGTTCATTTTTTGTGTTTGCTTTTCTTGTCAATTTCTTCATAGTTTCAATGTTTGCATACTCTTCCTGAGTTTTCCTTTCCTTGATTTGATGTTTTATGACTGTCTGTTTTATCCTGAGATCTACCTGACCGCCTCACCACCTGGATCCCTGTTACTATATGTTTTCCTTCTTTTGCTTTGTAGTTGTTTTGATCATAGATTGACCTCCCAGGTCCCCTAATTTCTTTCTGTGGTTTTGTTCTATTCTGGACTCTTCCATCTCTTGGCTGAGTTCCAGGTGGAGTTGCCACATATGTCAATCTCTGGCTGTTGTCGGCTCTTGTTTTGTTCTCAGTCCAAAGAACTCCCTTTAGTACATTTTAGAGTGCTATGTTGGCCTTTAAAATAAAAATCCTTTAATTTCTGCTTCTCCTGAAATGTTCTGATTTCACTGTCATATTTGATTGGCAACTTTGCTGGGTTGGTAATTTTTTTTCTTTCAGAGTTTTGTACATTTCTTCCCATTGTCTTCTTGCCTGCATGGTTTCTGCTTAGAAATCAGAGCTTAACCTTATTGGTGTTCCTTTGTAGGCAGCACTTCCTTTTTTCCATCACTGCTTTCAAGATTCTCTCCATGTCTTTGATTTTGGAAAGTTTGACTATGTCTTGGTGATTTTCTTTTGGGATTTATCCTGCCTGGAGTTTATTCAGCTTCTTGAATTGTTATCTTCTCATCCTTCAAGATGTTAGGATAATTTCCTTTCAACAGCCCTTCAACTATATGTTCTGTGGTTTTCTTTGTCTCTTCCTCTTCTGGAATTCCAATCAGCCTTAGATTATTATTCTTCATGCTGTCCCACATGAATCTTAGGCTTTCTTCAGATTTTTTTCATTCATTTTTTTTTTTTTCTGCTTGTCCTTCTGTCATAGCAGTATTGAGAGACTTATCTTAAAGCTCACTGATTCTGGCTTCCATCCCTTCATTTCTACTCATTTGCCCTTTCAGTGTATTGTTCATTTTTTATATTTTAGTATTAATTGTCGGGGACTGGACTCGACATAGTTGTGTTGTTCACGAGGAGGGGAGATCCA
>NW_006408886.1:1436229-1450638 GCF_000296735.1 Chrysochloris asiatica | reverse complement strand
AAGATATTTTTAGTTAATCCTTTTGGAGAAAGGCTTGACCTTGCAACTTTTAGTCTTAGGCTTTAGGAAAATATCACATTTATCTGTGGATTATCAAAGGCTCCGTGTATTAATTTAATACATATAACTGAATATTAAGATGAAAAACAATTTGCCATTAACTGCCAGTGGCCTCATTTGTTACACTCGGGCCTTTAGGGCCTCGAACCTCTGACCAGTCTTACACGGTCCGCAACAATTAATCATCTGGACCTCTTTTGGCAGGCTTTGTATTGTCTGCAATGCTATTTGTTTGATTGTTCCTGTAGTGCTTTTCTGATTTCTTCCTTATTTTCCTTGACCTTTCTGTAGAACATTTAACTGCACCTCATTATCATTCTTCTAAATTCCCTTGCAGACAATTCCAATGCCTATTCACCCTCCAGTGCCATTTGTAGTTCTCTTCTTGTTTGTTTGAACTATTCTGTCTTGTTTCTTCATTTTAGCAGAAATTTTCAGCTTTTTTTTAGGCATTGTAGTCTTGTTATAATTAGATGAATATATGATGGTGTATTCTTTTTTAAAAAAAATGTTTTATTGTGAATTATGTGATAGTTTACATGGGAGTACATTAGTTTTACATTTATCCTATTGTATATCATTTCATTGCCATGGTTACAATCCCCACCCCCCCCATGCATCATCAACCAACCAAAGGATATATCCTACAAGCCTGCAACCCCACCCCCTGCCCCAGTCGTCAGCACACAGCCTTTTCTAAAGTCTCCAGCTGCTCCATCTTTCCATGTCATCATCTCTGCCTCCATCTCAGGCATCACTGCTTCTCTTGGTAGGGTCCTGCTCTCCACTCTTCATGGTCCCAGGGACCTCCACTCCTAGACTGAAAAGTTAATCACTCCCCTCCTTGCTATAAAACATCTACCTTTACATTTACAACCCTCATAATCACTCCTGATAACAATTGTTCACTATTGTATCATGAGAGATCTAGCCGCATTTCCTTTCATCTGCCCCACCTAGACAGATTGGATCTACTCAGTGGAGAGTCTACCTTATTCCACGCCCTCTGGATCTAGATTCCCTCTTGAAAGCTTGTAAGCCAGATACTTCTTGCCTTTGTAGTCCCCCCATTTTGGGTAGCCAATGTCCAAGTTGCCCATCCCTATCTACTCTGTATATGGAGGGGGTGGGAATGATCCTTTCTGTAAAGGTTTGTTCCCTCTTTAGAGCTACTCCATCCATAGCTGTAGTTCAAGTTCATCACATTGTATCAGATTACTCTTTTTTTCCTCTTCTTTCTTCTTATAGTTGAGCTTGGATCATCCAGTCATTGAAGCCAGGTCGTGGGTATTATCTGCAAGTGTGGGTGTTCTTGTGCATGTGTCCTCTCTTACCAGCTGGACACTTCACTCTCCAGACTAGTCCTCTGTTGCTATGTCACTACTCTGGGCCCAAGGTCTGGCCATACTACTGGTCAACCAGGTTCCACTGGGGTTCAAAGGAGTCTATTGAACATTGTAGGGCGTAACTCGCAGCTTCATTGCTGTTTTTCCCTCACTTCCCCTTATTGGTGACGAACGTGGTCACCAATCAGAGTGTGTATTCCCATTGATTCTTAGTCTTGGAAGGCGGTTTATTCTGAGGGGAGATGGTGTATTCTTATGAACACAATCCAATTGTCTCCTGGTATGTGATTAGGAGATGGGTTTCTCTGTTCACTGCTCTTACAGCTCAATTCAGAGTGTTTTTAGTGGGTGTTGGCTGTAGACAGTGCTTTGATGTACATAGAAGCTGGTATTGGCTCTTGCCCTGTTGGTGAGGTTTTAGAGGGTGCAACTGTAGCTTGGCTGTATGGATGCAGTTGCTGTCTCTTGTTTGGTGAGACATGACGAGAAAGTACTCTCAGAAGATCAAAGGAGAGGAGGCGGGGCCTGATGGCGGCTAGAGTGGAGGTGCAGTGAAGTTTGCCGTCAGCAGTAACATAGAATAACAAGTAAAGCAGATCAAGGGCAGAGCTCCAAAACACGGAACCACAGAAATAGGAATATTTTTAAAGTTTGGGGCCTTATAGCTTGTGGAAATTGGAGCTTAAGTAGTAAGATTATGTACTTTTGAATCTGTTGGGCTGGGGTCAGAAACCTGGAGCTGACATCTTGGGCAAGACCAAATGGCAAGACCAAGTGGGGGGAGCAAAAACACCACGGAAAGAGGCCACGGGAACCTTGGGGCAAAGGTGGACAATACACTTTGTCAATTTTGCTTTGTTCTGATTTTTTTTTTGGAATCTGGTCATTGGCACACCCACTGTTGCCCACCTCCATTCTGGTGACCAGAGGGGGAGCCTGAGTGAGTGGACACCTCTCATCCTCACCACTGGTGGATTCTTCTGGTGTGCATGTGCACAGATACTCAGCCCAAGAGCAGGCCTTGAGCGTTTCTTATTTGTTTGTTTTTTGTTCTTCTTCTTTTTTTTTTTTAATACGGGAAAGAGCAGGACAGGGCTGTAGAGAAGGAAAGAAAGTTTAAAAACAAAACAAGCTGAAAATTAAATTAAAGATTGAGGTATAGCATAACACCAACACGGGCATCTTGAAATCTCTCAGTCAGCTTTGAAAGCAAGAAGCTGAAGAGAGGACATTAAAGTCATACTCATATTAGGCTACAGATTTTATTTTTCTTTCTTTTTATTCTTTTCCTTCTCTCCCTTTTCTGTGATTAGAGACTGCAGTATCCAGTCTAGTTTTTGTTGTTGCTGTTTTTTAGTCTTTTGTTTTTCTTTCTCTTTTTTTTCGCTGATGCTGTTTTGCTGTTATATGCCCCTCCCCTTCTGCCTTTGGAGGATTCTTTGTATCCATATATCACAAAAGAAGAGTAAACAACTGCTGTCATATAGCCAAGCTACAATCACAATATAAAATACCAAAACCCAGGCAAGAACCAATACCAACTGCCATATACCAGGGAAACAGACAACACCTGTGAAAGTGACTCTGAGTTAAGCAATAAGAAGACTGAAAAGGGAAGCCCACATCCTGATCACATCTTCCTGGAAGCAATCAGAAATCATAAAATGTACCAAAACACATACTCAGTTAAGTATTAAGGCCACAGATAAACATTAAACATGTCCAAGAAGCAAAAGCAGATGACCATATCAGCACATGTCCATAAACAAGATAAAATGTCTGAGACAAATGACCTAGAGGTAGACCTGGATTCTATTCTGGAAGGAGGGCAGGCCTTGGAAATGCCTGAGAAAGAATTCAGAAAAATGATTATAAAATGTTTCAAAACACTTTACAATGGAGTTGAGAAAAACAAGGAAGAAGTCAGGAAAGTACTATAGGAACAATCAAATAAGATAGATACAGCATTGGGAACAATTCAAAACGTACAGAAAGAGGTCCAAACGATCAATAACAGAACATCAGAAATAGACAATACTCTGAAAGGGCAGAGGAGTAGAATAGGCGAGATGGAAGGCAGAACCAGTGAGCTGGAAGACAAATCACTCAATACCACTAAGATAGAAGAACAAACACAGAAAAGGATAAAAAAATCTGAAGAAGGTCTAAAATTCATGTTGGACAACATGAAGAAGAATAACTGAATAATTATTGGCATTCCAGAACAAGAAGAATCACACAAGTCCATAGAGGAAATGGTTGAAGAACTGCTGGAGGAAAATTCCTCTAACATCCTGAAAAGTGAAAGGATAAACATTCAAGAAGCTCAAAGAACCCCAGGAAGGATAGAACCCCAAAAGAAAATCACCAAGACATATCATAATCAAACTCTCCAAAATCAAAGATAAGGAGACACTTCTGAAAGCAGCCAGGGAAAGCAAAAGTGTCACATACAAAGGCAAGCAAATCAGATTAAGCTCGGCTCTCTCAGCAGAAACCATGCAAGCAAGAAGGCAATGGGGAGACATATATAAAACCCTGAAAGAAAGAAAAAAAATTCAACCAAGAATCCTTTAGCCAACAAAGCTATCAATCAAATATGATGGTGTAATCAAAACGTTCCAGGATAAACAGAAGTTAAGGGATTTTGCCAAAGCCAACCCTGTACTATAAAACATCCTAAAGGGAGTTCTGTGGACTGAGAACCAACAAGAACACACAACAACCAAAGATTAACATAAGTGGCAGAAACTTTCAGAATTAAGTCAACAGAAGGAAGAGTTGAGAACAGAACAAACCTAAAAGGACAAACTCAGAGAATCTGGGAGGTCAGTCTATGATCAAAACAAGTACAATGTAAAAGAAGGTAAACACATAGGAACACAGATCCAGATAGTGAGAAGGTCAGGTTGATTACAGGATAAAATAGACTGCACTAAATGGAGAGAAAAGTTAATGGACTATAAGGCAACCTCAAAGAAAATTAACACTTCACAACATACCAAGAAAATGAAAATCCAAGAAGAACATGGAAACATTAAAATTATAAGGAAACATAAGAAAGAACAGCAAAATCATGAACTCAACAAAGGAAGACACACAGAACAAAGAAAGCAGCAACACCACAAAAAAACAACAACACATAATTGCAGCAATTAATCCATACCTATCAATAATTACACTGAATGTAAACGGATTAGATGCACCTGTTAAGAGACGGAGGGTGGTAGAATGGATAAGAAAACAAGATGCTTCAATATGCTGTCTGCAAGAGACACATCTGACACACAGAGACAAAAACAGATTGGAAATCAAAGGATGTAAGAAAATATACCAAGCCAATTATAATAAAAAATGAACAGGAGTGGCAGTACTAATCTCTGATCAAATAAACTTTAAGTCAAGAAACAGCATAATAGATAAAGATGGACATTATCTCATGATTAAACGGACAATTGAACAAGATGAAATAACCATAATAAATATCTATGCTCCCAATGAAAGAGCTTCAAATTATATAAAGAAGATCAAAGAAGTATAAAAAATCAAGACTAAAAACCAAAGTAGAACATTATAAAAAGTCAGGAAAATATATATAAAGCTGGAAACCACCACCACCAACCCCAAAAAAAGAGAGAAAAAGAAAGAAACCACCGGAAAATATGAGTAATTCTTTTGCACTACCCAATGGACTCTTGCATTCAAAGCTAAGAAATTTCACAATATTCCCGCTGTACTAATGTGATCTAACATAGGCCTTTTCTCCCCCATCCCCCCTTAAATCTGTTTAGCGATTTCTTCTAGTGAGAACCAACCCAGGGCTGGCCAGAACTGCTTTGGAAGAGACTCCTATAGCAGTTTCTTACTGCCGTCTCCTCCCTGAGCCCTGGGATCTGCATGGTGCAGATTCTTCTCCTGTGCAGCACAGAGCAGTGTCCATTGTGGAAACTTGTGCGAATGACATAGGACCTTCCCTGGGGGTGTCTACTTGTGTAAGTTTCCCCTCTGGTCACCAGCACAGAGATGAGTAGACAGAGCAAAAGAAAAGATTTGAAAAGGAAAAAAAAAATACCATTCACACCTCTGTTTCTGCAGATCACTGGCTGGTGTCTGCACTAGGAGTGTTCTCGGATCCCTCTTACACCCACTCACATTCAGAACAGTTGCAGTGGAACAGGCCAACCATTCCTAATCAGAAGTCACTTCCTTCCTTGCATCTGCTCCAAATCTTCTGCCTGTTAAGCCCTTGAATCACTTTTTATTTTTTTAAATCACTTTATCTGAAGTTCAGAGGTCCAGAATGGTCCTCTGAATCTATTTCATTTGGTTTTCCATGTTTTTACTGATGGGAGTGGATGGAGGGGGGTCTGCACAGCCTTTCTGCTTAGTCTGCCATCACTCTCACCTCCCTGACTGTCGCATACATTCTTAAATAGTAAGTTATATGCTTTTTACTTCTTCAACTTGCTTCACTTAGCAGGGTCCACAATCACAGTGCTGTAGGCACAACACTAAGGGCTCATCCACACACAGGGGTTCCTGGGAGTCTCTGCATACCATTTTGTGTTGATGCACTACAGACCTTGCGTTCATTCAGCAGGCATGTGGCTATGCTTGCTCTCTTGTCTTATTGATGGATAACTTGTTGCTATTGAAAACAGTGAGCAAACTTCCACAAGTCTTCATATGCACAGGCATACAAGTTTTTCTGGAGAATCATTGCTTTTTATTATTGGATAACTATGATTTTAAAAAAGAAACTTTGTTGAACATTATAATAAAACTTGATAAAGTTTAAAATATTTATTAGTATGAATCAGTGTGTGTTAAATAAAAAGTAACAGATACAATTGGGCATTGTTGAGGGACTAGCTTTACTATCAAATAGAGGAGGAAAGGTCTAAACTGTTGGCAGCAGCAGGTTCTATATGCACGAACTGGGTCCAGCCCAGCCTGATCCCTTAATAACACAGAGGAGGAAAAAGAACATTTATATAACATAATACTAACATATACATATATATGGAGTCCTGGTATGGAGCTGTAGGATAAGTACTGGACCACAAGGTTGGTTTGAACTGCAAAGTCAGTGGTTCAAATCCATAAGCTGCTCCTTAGAAACCCTATACATGAGTTGGAACCGATTCAATGGAATTAATCAACCAAATCAAACACTGATATTGCATTATTAGATCTGGTTTAAATAAGAATGTTTAAAAGAGTAAACTATATATCTCATAGGTCTGAATACAAATCATAGCCCTTTCATTTATACGTTAGCTCATGAATATTCAACTTGCCACAAGTGAGAATTGCAGAGTAAAAGAGGATAGGCCACTAAGAGGAGTTCAGTTTTAGCCATCATATGCAATCATCCTTGAGTTTGGAGGAAAATCTCAGTCATCTCTGCCTCCCTCAGAAAATTCAATTTTTATGGGGCACAACCTATAACTGTTGGCTAAAGGTTAGTTTTAAGTATTTAATTTTTTATAGTTTGCAAAGTAGCATCATATTCAGCATCCTAATGTATCATTTCTAACGATAAAATGATAATTTAACTATGTACCTACATAAAATGGTTGCATGTCTACTGCCATTTTTGGGGATTTAATTGGGAAACAACCCTCATGAGAACATATATTTATAGTCTATAACAGATATATGTACTAGACCCAACCAATTAAATGGATTACAAGTAAGAGTAACAAATATAATATCATGTTTACATACATACACACACACATACCACACATAAAAGGAAATAGGCAGAAGGTAGTAGTAGTAACCATGATGGGAAAGATACCACACCACATGCAACTATTTGACATTTTGGAACAACTGTAATTTTAAGGTGTTCACATAATATTATGAGGCTAAAATTTGATCATTAAATCAGTCAGAAAATAATCCCAATCCAAAATAAAAGAATATGGCAAAGCCTTCCTGATGGACAAGACCAGAGACCTGTCTTCAGAGAAGGCCCTATATGGATGCCAATGCCTATGTGTCCAAATTCTACTGATCTCTTTGCTGATTGCTCTGTGGTGTGATGATATACCCAGTATGTGTATGTGTATGTGTATCCTCTAGAGCATGGGGGCTCCATAGGATAAGCAATGGATGTCAAACCACAGGGTCAGCAGTTTGAGCCCACCAGCCACTTAGTGGGGGAAAGATGAGGCTTTCTGTTCCCACAATGATTTAAAGCCTCAGAAACCTTATACAGGGTTGATATGAGTTGGAATTGGTGTGACGGGACTTAACAACAACAAATATGTATTGTCAGACTGGCTTGAACAGTTAAAGCAGTATAGAAAGGTAGAAGAGTGGTTTCATACCCTCATGGGCTTCTGAAATAAAACCATGGGCTCAAGAAGTTAACATGTGCTTAAGATCAGCCATTTTTTGCAAGATGCTGACCTCGGCAGACCATGCCCAAAGCTATGAGACTTCTTGGAGTGCCTGTCCACTTTGCAAGGCAATATGACTACTGTCTAGACAGAAATCCATTTCTAAAGATGGTTAAGAAAAGGGTAAAAAATAAGCCTACGTATAATCTGGAAAGAAGTCACTTCAGTTTTCAGTGCAATTTTTTTTTTTTTTTTTTAGCCTTTAGAAAGATATTATTTCTTGTCCTGTAAGAAGAATCATGTTAGCTAATAATGTTGACAATGCAGAGAGAAACCAAAAAAAATTCCTGCAGAGCCCTGTAAAAACAGACAAATTCTGCTTTAATTTGAGGTCCTTGTCACAGAGACCTAAAACATACTCTTGAACCAAAAATAAGTGTTTTCAACCTTCACATCCGAATGCTGTTAATCAACGCTTTAAAGTTAAAGGAAACAGTCGGAACATCAAATTGACCACATTTTGGGTGTAGAAAAGCATAAATCTGGCCTGGTTTTTCTGTTTTTAACCACAATCAAAAGAAAGCGGTATTAACAAGCAAGTGGTAACTGTAAAATTGGCACTGGACTCTCAAGGACCCTTCTTTTTTGTAGCTGATGTAACTCAGTGTCTCTATCCACTAAGAGGATGGTGAGCAGTCACAAAAGGCTCACACTGAGTTACAGAAATGTCTAGCTCATTGCATTGTAGGGTTTTAATGAATGTCTGCTAGCTCTTGAGTGGTCAAGGCAAAGAAGGTAATAGATGGCACTTGTTACCATGCTTCATGACTGACTGCTTCTGATGCTATTCTTCTACAATTTTCCTAAGCCCCAGAAAAGTCACAATATTTGGAACAGCCTTTAAGAACCACCTCCCAATATTAGTCCTGTAGAAAATCAACTACTTTGTGACTCTAGATTTCATGAAAGTTAGAATGATAATATGATTTGAATTTTTAGTGGGAATAGCTTTTCTTTCTTTCCGTATCTTTTCTCTTACTTCCTGTGGATTCAAATGTCTTTAATATAATGTGCACCAAACTCCATTTTCAGTTAATTGGCATCCCAGGGGTAGACCTCTGGCTCGCCCTAATTTAGCAACTTTAAAAATGCTTTTGTAGCTTTGGAGTCTAGAATATTGAGGTGCTGATACTGGCTGGCAGTCTCATAGCCTACAACTAGTTGCTACTAGAAGTTTGCCCTATGATTTAGACTCAAATATCTTCTAGCTAAATTTTTCCCTTGATAATTTATTTAAGGTGGTCTTTGAGTAATATTTCATCCTGTATCAATTTCCAATGACATAATAACAACTTCATTGACTCTTTCGAATTAGACCTCCCTAACCCAAAATTATATGCAATATTTTAGTCAGATTTGGTATGTTTGTATGTGACTAAACTTAGAAAATGCTAATAAATTAAAAGTTCAAGCAACAGACAATAGTTACTCATATGAGATGGCTTCAAGATGTTCATGGCTTCAAAAAATTCCATTATCTTTCAATGGAATTTTCCCACAAACTTTTTGAAGCCCTCCTCATACATCTTTCTCCACTTAAAGTGGTCAAATCTGAAGTTTATGGGGTGATCCAATTACACTTCTCTGATTTATTTCCAAAAAGTGGTATAAAAGTTTAGTTCTAAAGTCAGCTGAAAACTTACCTTCTAAATTAAATTTGTCTTTTAGTGACAGCTGACTAAGGAACACAGGCAAAAGCTTTAAGAAGTTACAAAACTTTGCTAGGGAATTAGAATGGAGCACCACACTGAAATCTCACACACAGATTATACCAGAAAGACTTTAGGACAAATTAAAGGATTTTTTTTTTTTTTTTAAACTTCTTAATAAAAAACTCAATGTATTTTAACTAGGTGACATCATTCCCTGCCTGGTGCATTTAATACATGAAAGGTCATTTTGCAACAATGTGGTGGTTTGTTTCCCCAAGAGATTTCTAAAATTCTTTTTCAGGAAGATTTTCTGCCCCATTCCCTGCCACCTTCCAGGAGGCAAAGCCAGCATGCTCTCTCTTCTTGAGTGGGATGCCAGGGTGCCAGACCACTGAAAATGGAGGGCTCCAGGCAATGCACGAGAGGGGTCTGGATTTTTCAAGTGTCTTCAGGCAAGGGTCCGGGTCAACAGCACCGCCGGCTGGCTTGCGTAGTCTGCTTCCCGACCTTGATGGTTCCACTGTTTCCATTTTCATGGGGATCTAAGGGAGGGATCTGGCGACCTGGAACAGAAGGGAGGCCAAGGTTGAGTTCTTTTTTCCCCCAGTCAGTATGACACACACGTTTTGACCCTGCTTCATTCATGTTTGGTTTTTACAAAGTTGAGAAACTGTAGAAGTGGCTCTATCTGCCCTTCTTCCCTCCGTCCTTTCTTTCCTTTCTCCCTAGATTTACTGCTTGAAGTCAAACTCATGTTCAGAAAATTATGGAAAAGTAAATGCAGCTTTATTATACTGCTGGTTCCTTGGATGCAGAACACCTTCCTACTGAGTGGGGCTGGAGTTCCCACCAACCTTCTCTGTACAAATCATTCACTCGTTACTTCCACTCGTTACTTCTTAGTCTTTCCATGACTCCATCCCACTCCAATGAGCTACTTCATGGATCTCTGACTTTAATAAGTAAGTACTGATGGTTTCTGCTTCTTAAAATAAGGAATTATAATCTTCCTAGTGAGGTTGGCCCAGGATCAGGCAGTGTTTCGTTCTGCTGTGAATAGGGTCGCTAAGAGTTAGGACCAACTTGATGGTACCTTACAACACCAACAACTAATATTACTTCAGGAGCCCTGGTGGTGGCTGTCTGCTCCCGTAAAGATTTACAGTCTGGGAAACCTTATGTAGGAGCATTATGAGTTGGAGTCAACTTGATGGCAGTGGGTTTAGTTTTTCTGGGTTTTATTTATTAACACTTAGCTCACCATGCCTCATTCTGTCAATGAATTTAGATTACTAAATGGAATGCTTTACAGAGACATTCTAGATAGGAAACAGTATTTTAATGTCATTCCAAAATAATCCTCTTTAATTGATTTAAAAAAAAAAAACTATTTTAGAAGGGAGGTGACAAGATGGCAGATTAGGCAGTAAGCCTATACAGACCCTTTACAACCAATATAAGGAAAACCAAATGAAACAGATGCAGATGATAGTCCTGGAACTCTAAACTTCAGATGAAGGGATAGAGAAGTGGACTGAATGTTTACTAGAAGGGAAAGCTGAACAGACGTGGCAAAAAAAGGAGACAGACTGATGCTGCTACCTGACAAAAAAAAGACACAAGAAAACATTGGCACTGCCAAAACATACCAGCAGCTTGCGAAGATAAAGGTGTGATTATTTTTCTTGTTCCCCACACACCCCTGGTGAGCAGAGGCAAGGCCAGTCCCCACTGTGTAGACGCTCAAAGAAGCTTGTGACTGCCAGTGGGGCAGTTGTGAGCCCTATTAAAGGAGGGGAGCTATTTGCATACACATTGTTAGGGTGTGCCCTGCTCTGAATCTGTAGAGCTGGATTTGGCCAGCCCTGGACTATCCCTCACTAGAAGAAGCAGCTGAACAGATATGGGGAGTGACAGGGGAGTGGAAGGGAAAGAAAGGAGACTGGTGATCTGTGCCGGTCAGCCAGGTGTGGCATTGCCATCTTAAACTTTTGTGTGTGGCTTTGAAGGCCAGAGGGTTGTAGGTGGTGCAGAAACATACTGCTTGTTGTTGCTGTTATTAAGTGCCATTAAGTCAGTTCTGACTCATAGTGACCCTGTATAATGTTTCTGAATAGCTGGTAGGTTTGAACAGCTGATCTTGTGGTTCAAAGTCCAGTGCTGATCCTACAGCATCACACCAGGAACCATACTGCTTGTGGACAGAAAGGTATAAAAATTTTTCTTGTACCCTACATTACGTTGGTGACCAGATGTGTGTCAGCCCCTATCTGTGTACACTCCCAGGGAAGCTGCTGCTCTCCTGGTGGTCAGAGAGGGAACAAAGGGAATAGGGGACTAGCAGCACCAACCCTGTCACTTGGAATCAGGTGTGACCTGCTCCAGACTTGCAGAGCTTGTTCTGGCCAGGCCTGGAATAGCAGGATCTCACCCTAGACTCACCCTGATCTCCCACCTGTATTAGTGACTAAATGAACTATTTTACGATTAGGGGCCCTGAGCAGACAATACCTAACCCTACAGGAACTACATGTAGGGTTGAGTGTATTACCATCTCATCCCTTGGCCACCCATGACATGAGGTCCTAAGCAGGAAACTTCAGACTTTTATCCTCTCTGGGACTGGCACCTGCCTGTTTTTTTCCCTTTCACTGTTTTTGTGTTTATTCGTACTTCCTCATCTTTCTCTCTTTACTTTCTATCCTTTCGATCTTCACATTCATTTTGTCTTCTTTTTTCCTACTTGTCTTTCCCAACCACAAATGCTTTTTTCCTTTCTCTTTGTTTTTATTTATTACTCTCTGGTATCTTCTCCTTTTACTCATTCCTCACCCTTATTATGTCTAGTTATTTTTCATTTTTTTAAGTTTAAAATTTTTCTTTTCCCTCCTTTTTGCTTTTGTATTCTTTTTCTAGCTGTTGTCTGTTTTTTTTTAAATTAAATTTTTTTTCCTATTTTCATTTTTCACTGCTGTTTGCTTGTTCATTTGTTTTCATTCTGTCTTGTGTCTGTGTTTTTACTTCTTGTCCCACCTGACAGAAAACAGCAACTGTGTCCAAACAGCCCAGACAAAACTATACCATTTACAGTCCTACATACTGGGTAATACCCCGTAGCTATTACCAATACCAATAGGTAGAGCCAATACTAGCTGCTATACACATGATCAATGACAATAACCAACATCAGCTAAACTCATCCTAAACTGAGCTGCACGAACAGCAAACAGAGAATGGTTCATGATCTCATTCCCTAATCACATTGACTTGGAGACAGTTGGTGAGTGCCTAAGAATACAACAACATTCAATCATCAACTTAAAACAGATACAATAACACCACAATGTCTCGGAAGCAGCAAACAATTTCTGTTTACATGAAGAAACAAGAAAGATTGACTCAAACAAGTGACCAAGAGTCAGAGTCAGAAAATGTTTTTAAGGGGAAACAAGGCATGGGAACTACTTGAAAAAGAATTCAAGAGAATGATATTTAGGTAACTCTAAAGGATTGACAAAAAGATGAAGGAAAACAAGGAAGAATTCAGGAAAACACTACAGGAACAAGCAAAACAGATAAAGGAATAGGGATAATACAAAACCTGCAAATAGAAATCCAGGAGATCAATAATATTTCAGAAATGGACATTATATTGAACGGGCAAAGGAATAGATTTAAATCAATGGAAGTCCAAATTAGTTAGCATGAAGATAAATTTCTCAATACTAGTAAGCTAGAAGAACAATCAGCAAAAAAGAAGGAAAAATCTGAAGAAAGACAAAGAATCATGTGGGACAGCATGAAGAAGAAAATCTTATAGGTGATTGAATTTCCAGTATAGGAAGAGATAAAGAAAAGCACAGAAAAGATAGTTGAAAAGCTGAAAATTTCCATAACCTCATGAAAAAAACAAAAAGGTCAGCATTGAAGAAGCCAAATGAAACCCCAACAGAATAGACCCCAAAAGAAAATCACCAAGAGATAATCAGTCTCTTGAAAATCAACACAAGGAAAGAATCCTGAGAGCAGTTCAGGAGAAACGAAAAGTTACCTACAAAGGGGAGCCAATAATATTAAGTTCTGATTTCTAAGCAGAAACCATGGAAGCAAAAAAGGGTATGGGGATTAAACACGTTTGAATGGGCTAAGTGGGACAGAGGTAAGAATTATGTATGCACAACTTTGGAACTGCAGGGCTCTGGGTTACAGAGATTGAGACATGGTTGGAATGGGGGAAAAGGGGGGAATAATGTTAAGATGCTTGGCTGTCTTTTGAATCTTGGTTTTCCTTGCATTATAATATAAAATAGACACTGGATGGGGAGAGAAAGGAATAGTCAGAAACATCACCATAGTAGGCTTGTAAGTCCATCTTCTGCCTATAACTGATTGGAATACCTAGAATGGGGCTACAACGTGCCCAGTGGATACCCCTGCAATACATAAGACTATAGGTAGAAGCCTGAACCACATCCAGAACTCCAGAGATGGGAAATGAACACTTGAAAGGATGAGCAGACCAGCCTGGAGCGGCTAGAGGAACAGAAGATACTTCTTGAAAGACCTACAGGAAAAACACAAAACAATATAGGCAGACCAACTGCTACTACAAGCACAAGCAAGTTGCTTGCCCAGGAGACATCAAGGCAAGTGGTCAGGTCCCCTCAGTGCAAACCCCCTTCCAAGACTAAGACTCAATGGGAATACACGCTCTGATTGGTGACCACGCTCGTCACTGATAAGGAGAAGTGAGGAAAAAACAGCAATGAAATGGCGAGCTAAGCCCTACAATGTGGAGAGTGAAGTGTGCAGTTGATAAAAAGAGAAGGCATATGCACAAGAACACCCACACTTGCAGATAATACCCACTTGACCTGGTTTCAATGACTGGATGATCAGAGCTCAACCAGAAGAAGATAGAAAAGGGGGGAAAAAAAAGAG
>NW_006408886.1:1433750-1435540 GCF_000296735.1 Chrysochloris asiatica | reverse complement strand
TTAAAAAAAAAAAAAAAGGCTATGGGGAGACACATACAAAACTCTGAAAGAACAAAATTGCCAACCAAGAATTATTTAACCAGAAAAACTGTCCCTCAAATATGATGATGAAATTAGAACATTTCCAGATAAACAGAAATTAAAGGAAATTTTAATAATGTTGCCATTTAAAAAACAAAACCAAAAGGAGTCCTTTTGACTGAGAAGTACCAACAGCAGACAACAACCAGAGACTGACATACACGGCAACACCACTCAGAATTCAATCCCGATATAGTAATATCCAAAGTAAAAGAACCCTACAAAACTGAAAATAGGGAACCAGATAACAATTTGTAGTGAAGACAACTACAAAGCAAAACCACCACTCATCTGTCAGTTTATCGTACTGTACTGGCTTGTATGTTACTGTGATGCTGGAAACTATGCCACCAGTATTTTAAATATCAGCAGGGTCACTGATTGTGGACAGGTTTCAGCTAAGCTTCCAGCCTAAAACAGACTAGGAAGACAGAGAGACAGATTACTTCTCATGTTTAGTCACTGAAAACCTTATGAATAACAGCAGAACACTGTCAGATACAGTGCCAGAAAATGAATAATTATGAAAGGTGTTATTGTTGTTAAGTGTTGTGCGGGCAGTTCCAACCAATAGCATATAGCACTAGAATACTCTCAGACATGGCGCCAAAAGATGAGTCTCTCAATTTGGAAGGTACTCAAATATGAATGGGAAAGACCAACTCCTCAAAGTAAGAGTTTTCCAAGATGACTTGGATGCAGTAAAGCTTTTAGTGTCTTCATTTGCTGATGGGACACTACTCAAAATAAGGAGAAACAGCCATGCACACCCATTAATGATCAGAACATAGACTGTATGAAACATTAATCTAGGAAAATTGGAAGTTGTCAAAAGTGAAATGGAATTCATATTGATATTCTAGGCATTAGGGAGCTGAAATGGACTGGGATTGACCATTTTGAATCTGACATTCATATAGTTTACTAGGTGGGAATGACAAATAGAAAAGGAATTACTTAGCATTCATCATCAAAAACACCATTTCAAGATCTATGTTTTTTCTTGTTAAAAATGTTTTATTGTGAATTATGTGATAGTTTACATGGGAGAACACTGATTTTATATTCATTCTACCATATATCGTTTCAATGCCATGGTTGCAATCCCTTCCGTGCATCATCAACCAACCAAAGGGTATACACTACAAGCCTGCACCCCGGTTGTCAGCACACAGCCCCTCTCCCTCTCTGGATCTGAAGTCCCCAGCTGCTCCATCTCTACACGTCATTGTCTCTGCCTCTATCTCAGGCATCACTGCTTCTCTGTGTAGGGTCCCGCTCTACGCTCTTCTCCATTGATGATCCCAGGGAACTCCGCTCCTAGACTGAAAAGTTGATCACTCCCCTCCTTGCTATAAAACGTCTACTTTTACATTTCCAATCCTCATAATCAGTCTTGATAACAATTATTCACTATTGTATCACAAGAGACCTATCTGCATTTCATTTCACCAGCCCTGCCTAGACAGATTGGACTACTACTCACTGGAGATTCTAGCTTCCTCCACGCCCTCTGGCTCTAGGTTCCCTCTTGAAAGCTTGTAAGCCAGTCACTTCTTGCCTTTGTAGTTCCCCGCCACCCCACCACCCCCCCATTTAGGGTAGCCAATGTCCAAGTTACCCATCCCTGTCTACTCTGTGCGTGGAGGGGGTGGGAATGATCCTTGCTGTAAGGATTTGTTTCCTCATTTGAGCTACTGCATCCATAG
>NW_006408886.1:1428551-1431165 GCF_000296735.1 Chrysochloris asiatica | reverse complement strand
CCTCTATCTCTGCGGCTCTGTCAGGCGTCCGTGGCTGCTCTGATCCTTTCCTCGCTTGGCCCCACATAATCTGGCGGCTGTGCCTTCCAAACCAGGAAGCAATGGATTTCTTGCTCCTGCCAGAAACTCCCCAGCTGTAAGTCTTCCAACCTTCTAAGTATTCCTTTATATGTGGCTCAGAGTACTAGGACCATTCCCTGAGCCTTCTGGTCCTGTATTCTGTATTGTTCTCAGCAGAGCTCATTACTACACTTACACCCGATCCGCCATCTTTTTCCGGAAGTCCCCACCCTGTTTGTTTTTAATTGTAATTTGCTTGGTATATTTTCTTCCACCCTTTGACTTTCAATCTGTTTTTGTCTCTGTGTGTTAGATGTTTTTTTTTATCCATTCTGCCACGTTCTGTCTGTTAACAGGTGCATTTAATCCATTTACATTCAGTGTAATTATTGATAGGTATTGACTAATTGCTGCCATTATGGGTTTTTTTTTTGGTGTGTGTGTGTGTGATGTTGCTGCTTTCTTTGTTCTGTGTGTCTTCCTTTGTTGAGTTCATGATTTTTGTGTTCTTTCTTGTGAGTTTCCTCATAGTTTTAATGTTTCCATGTTCTTGGATTTTCATTTTCTTGGTATGTTGTGAAGTGTTAATTTTCTTTGAGGTTGCCTTATATAGTCCATTAACTTTTCTCTCCATTTAGTGCAGCCTATTTTATCCTGTAATTGACTTGACCGTCTCACTATCTGGATCTGTGTTCCTACGTGTTTACCTTCTTTTACATGGTACTTGTTTTGATAATAGACAGACCTCCCAGATTCTCTGAGTTTGTTCTTATAGGTTTGCTCTGCTCTCAACTCTTCCTTCTGTTGACTTAATTCTGGGAGGTGCTGCCACTTATGTCAATCTCTGTTTGTTGTCTGTTCTTGTTGGTTCTCAGTCCACAGAATTCCCTTTAGGATGTTTTGTAGTGCAGGGTTGGCTTTGGCAAAATCCCTTAACTTCTGTTTATCCTGGAATGTTTTGATTACATCATCATATTTGATTGATAACTTTGCTGGATAAAGGGTTCTTGGTTGGCAATTTTTGTGTTTCAGGGTTTTGTATATGTCTCCCCATTGCCTTCTTGGTTGCGTGGTTTCTGCTGAGAGAACCAATTTTCATCTGACTTGCTAGCCCTTGTATGTGACACTTTTCCTTTCCCTGACTGCTTTCAGAGTGGCTCCTTATCTTTGATTTTGGAGAGCTTGATTATGATACGACTATAGATTTTCTTTTGGGGTCTATCCTTCCTGGGCTTTGCTGAAGTTTTTGAATGTTTATCTTTTCACTTTTCAGGATGTTAGAGAAAATTTCCTCCAGCAGTTCCTCAACCATTTCCTCTATGGACTTGTATGATTCTTCTTGTTCTGGAATGCCAATAATTCTTAAGTTATTCCTCTTCATGTTGTCCAACATGAATCTTAGACCTTCTTCAGATTATTTTATCCTTTTCTGTGTTTGTTCTTCTATCTTAGTGATATTGAGTGATTTGCCTTCCAGCTCCATCTCATCTATTCTGCTCTTCTGCCCTTTCAGAGTATTGTCTATTTCTGATATTCTGTTTTGAAACATTTTATAATCATTTTTCTGAATTCCTTCTCAGGCATTTCCAAGTCCTGCCCTCCTTCCAGAATGGAGTCCAGGTCTACCTCTAGGCCTTTTGTCTCAGACATTTTATCTTGTTTCTGGACATGTTCTGATATGGTCATCTGCTTTTGCTTCTTGGATATGTTTAGTGTTTATCTGTATCCTTAATACTTATTGAGTATGTGTTTTGGTATTTTATTTTTTGCTTTCTGATTGCTTCCAGGAAGATGTGATCAGGATGTGGCCTTCCCTTTTCAGTCTTCTTATTGCTTAACTCAGTCACTTTCATAGGTGTTGTGTGTTTCCCTGGTATATGGAAGCTGGTATTGGTTCTTGCCTGGGTTTGGTATTTTATAGTGTAATTGTAGCTTGGCTATGTGGCTGCAGTTGCTGACTCGTCTTGTGTGATATAGGGAGACAAAGAGTCCTCTAAAGGCAGAAGGGGGGGTATTTAACAGCAAAACAGCACGAAGAAAAAAAAAAAAAAAAAGAGAGAAAGAGAGAGAGAAAAGACTAATAAACAGCCACAACAAAAACTAGACTGAATACTGCAGTCTCTAATCACAGAAAAGGGAGAGGATGGAGAGAAGAAAAAAAAAAATCTGTAGCCTAATATGAGCATGAGTTTAATGTCCTCTCTTCAGCTTCTTGCTTTCAAAGCTGCCTGAGAGATTTTAAGATGCCAGTGTTGGTTGTTATGGTATACCTCAAGCTTTAATTTAATTTTCAGCTTATTTTGTGTTTAAACTTTCTTTCCCTCTCTACAGCCCTGTCCTGACCTTTCTCATATTAAAAAAACAGAACAAAAAGCAAATAGATAAGAAAGTCTGGATGACTGCTCTTGGGCTGAGTATCTGTGTGCATGTGTGGCAGAAGAACCCACCAGTGGTGAGGTTGGGGCGTGTCCACTCACTCAGGCACCCCCTCTAGTCACCAGAATGGGGGTGCACAAACAGTGGGCGCGCCAATGACCAGATACCAAAAAAAAAA
>NW_006408886.1:1422512-1428451 GCF_000296735.1 Chrysochloris asiatica | reverse complement strand
AAAAAAAAAAAAAAAACCATAACAAAGCAAAACTGACAATGTGTATTGTCCACCTTTGCCCGAAGGTTCCTGCAGCATTTTCCCATGGTGTTTCTGCTCGCCCCCACTTGATCTTGCCATTTTGACTTGCCCAAGATGTTGGCTCTGGGTCTCCGAGCCTGGCCCAGAAGATTCAAAAGTACGCAATTTTTTTATGTCAGCTCCAAATTCCACAAGCTATAAGCCTTCAAACTTTTAAAATATTCCTATCTCTGTAGTTCTGAGTTTTGGAGCTCTTCCCTGGATCTCCTTTGCCTGGTATTCTGTGGTATTGCTGATGGTGAACTTCACTGCACCTCCACACTAGCCGCCATCAAGCCCCGCCTCCAAGATCTTTCTTAAATTATAGCTGTCTGTAGTAGGATAATATCCATATGCTTACAAGGAAGGCCAGTTAACACCAATATTACTCAGATTTATGGACCAACTACTAAAACCAGTGATAAAAAAAATTGAAGAATTCTACCAAATTCTTCAGTGTTTAACTGATCAAACATGCCAACAAGATGTATTGATAATTACTGAGACTGGAATGTGAAGGTTGGAAACAAAGATGAAGGGTCAATAGTTGGAAAATAAGGCCTTGATGATAAGAATGATGCTAGAGATTGCATGATAGAATTTTATAAGCCCAATGATTTATTCTTTGAAAATATCTTTTTCAAACAACATAACATTGACTATACACATGGACATCATGATTGAAAAGCTCAGTTGTTGTTAAGTACCTTGGAGTCAGTTCCAACTCATGTTCTTTTTGTGAAGTGCCGTCAAGTTGGTTCTGACCCATAGTGACCTTGTATAGGGTTTCGAGGAGCAGCTGATGGCCTTGAACCACTAACCTTGCAATTCAAATGGTTTTGCAGTCTGGGGCATTAACCCACAGCACCACACCAGGACTCCCTTCATAGCTACCATTTATATGGTTTTGTTGCTATCGTTGCTAAGTGTCATCTTCTGAAGCTTTAAATTCATTGAAGCAGAAAGCCTCATCTTTCTCCTGCAAAGTGGCTGGTGGGCTTGAACCTCGAACATAATGGTTTGCAGCCCTGTACTTAACGTATGGAACCACTGCACTCCTGAAAAGCTCAATATCATCAGCCAAATAAGGCCAGGAGTAGACAGTGGAACAGACAATCAATTGTTCAAATGCAAGTTAACTCTGAAGCTGAAGAAAATTAAAACAAGTTCACAAGAGCCAAAATAACCTTGAACATATCCCACCTAAATTTAGAGACCACCTTAAGAACAGATTTGAACAATTAGAACTAATGGCCGAAGATCAGAAGAACTGTAGGATGACATAAATAACATCATACAGGAAGAAAGCAAAAGGTTATTAAAAATATAGGTAAAAAAGAAAAGTAAAAAATGGATGACAGAAGAGATTCTCCAGCATAGAGATGCTAAAATGAATGGAAGAAATGAAGAGGTAAAAAGTTCAACAGAAAATTTCAAACAGCAGCTCAAGAAGATAGCCAAGTATTATAATGGAATGGGTGTAGATTTGGAGTTATAAAACCAAAAGCAAAGAACACATTCAGCATTTATCAAGCAAAAATAAAAATTAAAGCTTCAACTTGCAATATTGGAGGATTCTATGAGTAAAGAACTGGAGTTAGAAAACCAAAAGAACATGCTCAACATTTCTCAAGCTGACAGAACTGAAGGAAAATTCATGCCTTGACTTGCAATTTGAAGGATTCCATGGATTGATGTTTTTGAGTTGTGGTGTTGGAGGAGAATATTGAAAGTGCCATGGGCTGCCAAAAGAACCAATAGATCCATTTTGGAAGAAGTGCAGCCAGAGTGCTCCTTGGAGGCCAAGATGACCAAACTTCGTCTCTCATACTTTGGACATATTGTCAGGAGGGACCAGTCATTGGAGAAGGATATCATGTTGGTAAGGTGGAGGGTCAGAGAAAAAGAGGAAGACCCCCAAAGAGATGGATTGGCCAAGTGGCAACTTCGATGGACTCAAGCGTGGGAACAATAGTGAGGTTGGCCCAGGATTGGTCAGTGTTTTGTTCTGCTGTTCATAAGGTTGCTATGGGTTGGTACTGACTTGATAGCACCTAGCAACAACAACAATGGGCAAAATATTTAATGATGTAGAATGCATCAAAAGAAGATAGGAGTTAAATACAGAGTTACTGTACCAAAAAGAAATGGTCGTTGTTCAAACATTTCAAGAGGTAGCATATGATCAAGTACCAATGATACTGAAGGAAGAAGTCCAAACTTCACTGAAGGCATTGGCAAAAAAAAAAAAAAAAAGTTTCAGTAAATTTACTGTGTATAAATTGAAATCTTTCAACAAACTGTTGAAGTACTGGAGGTGATCACTTATCTATGCCAAGGAATTTGGAAGACAGCTTTCTAACCAACTGACTAAAAGGGATCCATATTTGTGCACATTCCAAAGAGAGGTGACCTAATGGATCAGGAACCAATACTGAGTCCTAGATTTGGGGCCATCTCTTTGAGAGATCAACCAGCAACGTAATGACAAGTTGATTATATTGGACACTTCCATCATGGAAAGAGCAGCATTTTATTCTTAGTGGAAATGACACTACGGGTATAGATTTGCCTTCCTTGAACACAATGTTTCTGACCAAAAATACCATCCATGGACTTACAGAATGCCTTATCTACTATTATGGTATCCCACACAGCATTGCCTTAGATCAAGGGACACACTTTACAACAAATTAAGTATGGCAATTGGCCCATGCTCAAGGAATTCACTGCTCTTATGAGTCCTGGTGTGGCACTATAGGATAAGTGCAGGACCACAAGGTCAGTTTGAGACACAAGATCATCAGCTCAAACTCACCAGTTGCTTTTTGGAAACCCTATACTGGGTTGCTATGGGTTGGAACTGACTTGATGGCACTTAACAATAACACCATGTTCTTCACATCTGGAAGTAGCTGAAAAAATGATGAAATTGCCTTCTAAAGACACAGTTACAGTATCAGCTAGGTTACAATACCTTTGAGCGTTAGGCCAATATTCTCCAGGAGCTGTATATACTTTTAAACAGCATCTAGTATATGGTGTTGTTTTTCTAATAGCCCAGAAGTCAAGGGGTAGAAATGGGAATGACAACACTCATTATTACTCCTAGTAATTATAATGGCAAAATTTTTGCTTCTGGTTGTTGGACATTTTAGTTCCAAAGGGAGGAATACTCCCACCTGAAGACACAGTACTGATTCCATTGAACTGATAGTTAAAAATGCCATTTTGCACTCTTCATGCCTCTGGATCAACTGACAAAGAAGGATTAACTGTATTGGGTGGTGTGATTGATCCTAATTAACAAAGAAAATTTGGCTTGACATTACATAATGGAAGTAAAGAATATGTGTGGAATCCAGGAGATTCCTTAGGATGTCTTAAGTACTACTAAGTCCTGGGATTAAAGTCAATAGTAAACTGAAGCAACCCAATTACAACATGACTACTAATAGCCCAAATCCTTTAGGAATGAAGGTTTGGATCACAACACCAAGCAAAGAATCACAACAAGTTTGTTGGGGGCAAAGGGAGTAGGGAATGGATGGTGGAAGAAGGTAGTTCTAAATACCAGCTAGCACCATGTGACCAGTTTCAGAAATGAGAACTATATGTATTATGAATATATATTATGTTTGTTTTATATATGTGCATCAAATAAATTTGCTTTATTAATTTGTGAATATAAGATGTCAGTGAGCGTTTTTGGTTGTATGTATTTTAGTTATATCATGTTAGGCTTAAGTATGACTTTACAATTTTCTTTATTTAGAGATTATGCATATGGGACCTGCCACAGCCATGTTGAAAGTTTCTGAATGGCTTTGGGATGCAGAAACCTATATGTGGCTCCTGGACACAAAGGTGCAAGTTTACTTTACTATTTAAATTTTTTTCTGACCAGTGTACAACCTCAGATAATCTCCCACTTTCCAGGCAGTTGAAGCCACTTGGTGGTTGTGAGCCCCATGGAGAAACTATGTACAATAACCCCAGAAGGGCAGGTTCTGATCTGAATCTGCAAAGTTGACTCTGGCCATTCCTGGAATAGCTCTCACTAGGATATGGGGTTGAATGGACATGTGAGACAGAGAAAAACAGAGAGACAAAAAAAAAAAAGAAGGAAAGGAGATGGGTGATCTCTGTGGATCTGCTGGACACAGAGAGGCCATTTTGAATTTTCTCAGGCAGCTATCAAGGCAAGAGTACACTGCTTATTGATGGAGATAAAGCCATTGATTTAATTTTTTTTCACTGTGCCAGCCCCGGCAAATTTATTCCAAGGATTTTTTCCAAAAGGGGGTGCAGTGTCGGTGATAAGAATTACACGGAGTCAATAAGTCATGATGAATTCAAAATCTTCTTATTACATGCTTTATTCTTCTCTCATTCTTTACTGTCCTGCTCATCCTTTACTCCCCTGCTCTCCTGCTCATCTCTTCTGCTTCTTTTCTCCCTTCCCCTGCTCCTGCTTTCATTCCCCTCCTGCTTTTTTAATCCCCTTCCATTTCTTTACTCCCCCTCTCCTGCTTTCCCTCTCTATTCTTCTTCTTACATGCTTTATTATCCTTCCACTTATGCCTTCTCCTCTCCTGCCATTATTTTTCCTTCTCCACTACTCCCTTCCTTCTCTACATTACTCTTATTCTTTTTCCTTCTACATTACTACTCCTTACACTACTCCACTCCCCTGCTTCCTCTATTCTTTTACCTTCTACATTACTACTTCTCTTTCCTTCTACTTCCCATTACTCCCTTCACTATTTCTTCTCCTTCTACATTACTTCTTACACTATTCCTTCTTACCTCTTCCTTCTTATTCTATTTTATAACCCCCTTATATACCATTACAAAAAAACATTGCTTTCATAGTAATCAATGTCTTCAAAATACAATCTATTCTGGGGCACATTCTTCATGGTTTACGACCCTTAGATTTACAACAAAGATGAAAAGTTACCGCAACACATACGAGAAACATCCTGGTGCCTTGAAACCTTTTAGTTAAACATTTGTTCCTACATAAATCTATTCTTTTCTCTGAGAAGCAAGTTAACCTTCACATATGTTTCTTAACCTTTGTGATAAGTCTTGTTAATTTTAGTTGTTAGGTGCAATTAACTCTCCATTAACTTCTACCATATACTATCTGTTTATAGCCTACAAAAATATCACTTATCAGAACATTTAAAAACCAGGCTATGAAAAACAACTTCTCTATTTTACTGGTCATTAATTTAAGAACGTCTAAGTCAGACTTTTTATTTTGTATCTGTATATACCCATAACCTTTATCTATAGTCTAATTGTTTTTAGGAATTATTGTACCCACAGCCCTTATTTATGGCCTAGTTGCTTTTAGGGGTTCTTTATTGCCTTAAACTAAGGCTACAAGGAAGAATGTTTATAATCACTAAGCCTAAGCTGGTTGTAATTCAATTGATAAATCCTGTTTCCTAGCAATTTTAAGAACATTGTTAATATAAGTATTAAAACTACCTATGATTACAAGTAGAATAAAATGTAGCTAATATATGGCTTCTAACTTTTAATAAAAATATACTAAAGTGTGGGAGAGTCAAAATCTAAAGTAAAGGGATACTAATAAAATCATGAATAAATCAGAGAATGATTCAAAAAGAAAAAAATTAACCAGGGGCCTGTGCATAGAATATTTATTTCTTGTGGCTTTGCCATCCAAAGGAAAATAATTCATTGTTGCTCTGCAAAAACAATGAATTCTTCTATGCCCAGGTTTCCCTGTGTCTCATTTCTTTATTTTAATTCCTCAATTAATATGTCTCAATTTATTCATTTTAATTCCTTATTAGTAAAATTCCATATTATTAATATGGCCCCTGCCATGTGGCCTTTCT
>NW_006408886.1:1420212-1422412 GCF_000296735.1 Chrysochloris asiatica | reverse complement strand
CTATGACCATACAGCCAACCCAAAGCCATATCCTCTACAGCCTCACCAAGTGGGCAAGAGCCAGTACTAGCTGCTATACACCAGAGAAGTGACTACAACCAATATTGGCTAAATCTACTGTAAATTGAAAGTATGAGTAGTGAACAGAGAAGCTCATCTCCTGATCACACCAACCAGGAGGCAATTGGTGAGTGCCTAAGGATACACCAACATACATTCATTAACTTAATCATCAACAAATACAACACCACCACAATGCCTAAAATTTCTGCTCACAAGAAGAAACAAGAAAAAGTAGCTCAAACAAATGACCAAGAGAAGGAGCTATAAAATGTTTCTTGAGGAACAAGAGGCACTGGAACTACCTGAAAAAGAATTCAGAAGAATGATATTGAAGTACATCCAAATATTTTACAGAAAAGCAGAGGAAAACAAGGAAGAATTCAGAAAAGTACTACAGAACAATCAAACAAAATATATACAGCATTGGAGACATTACAAAACCTGCAAACAGAAATCCAGAATATTTATATTAAGATATCAGAAATACACTGAAAGGGCAAAGGAGCAGAACTGAATCAATGGAAGCCAGAACTAGAGAGCTTAAAGAAAAATCTCTCAATACTAATAAGATAGAAAACCAATCAGAAAAAAAAGAAAGAAACAATTTGAAAAAATCCTAAGATTCCTGTGGGACAACATGAAGACCCTACAGGTGATTGAATTCAAGAACTGGAAGAGACAAAGAAAACCACAGAAAAGATATTGAAAGAGGTGCTGGAAGAAAATTTCCCTAATGTCATGAAAGATAAAATGATAATTATTTAAGAAATTGAATGAACTCCAAAAAGGATAGACCCCAAAAGACAACCAGCAAGACGTATTATAATCAAACTCTCCAAAATCAAAACAAGGAAAAAATACTGAAAGCAGCTTAGGAAAAACAAAATGTTACCTACAATGGAAAACCAGTAATACTAAGATCTGACTTCTCAGCAGAAATCATACAGGTGAAAAGACAATGGTGAATATCAGAATAAGTAAGAAATCAGGGTCTTTCAATATACTGTCTATAAGAGACACACCCTACACCCAGAGACAAACATAGATTAAAAATTAAAGGATGGGTAAAAAAGAAAACAACTGCCAACCAAGAATCATATATGCAGCAAAACTGTTCCTCAAATACAATGGAGAAATTAGAATACTTCCAGATAAGCAAAAACTTAAAGGAATCTGTAAAAGCCAAGCCAATTTTACAAAAATTACTGAAGGTAGTCCTTTGGACAGAGGATCAACAACAGCAGACAACAACCATAGACTGACATACTAAGAATTCAATCCTGATACAGAAGTAACCAGAGTAAAACAAAACTACAAGACTGAAGATAGGGAAATAGAGATACCAATCTATAACAAAGCAAAAACAGGGGAAAGTATAGTTACAGAATATAAAATGATTAGGAATTCAAGTCTATTTCCAGATAAAACACTATTTTAATTTGGAGAAGAAATTAATACATACAGAGTAACCTCAAAGAAACGTAATGCACTTTCACATCTAATCAAGAAAAGGAAAAGCTATGAAGATTTTTTAAACATTAAATATGTAAAGAAGTGGACAAGAAAAACCACACACAAAAAATGAACTCAGTGTGGGAAAAAATGTGGAACAAAGAAACCAGTAGCATCACAAAACACACACACACACACACACACACACACAATGACTTTAATCAATTCATATCTATTGATAATTATGCTGAACATCAATGGATTAAACTCACCAGTCAAGAGATGGAGAATAGCAAAATATATAAGAAAACAGGATCTTTCAATATGCTGTCTACAAGAAATATACCCTATACTTGAGACAAACATAGATTAAAAATTAAAGGATGGGAAAAAATTATCAAGTCAGAGGCAATAAAAAATGATCAAGAATGGCAACAGTAATCTCTGATAAAATAGACTTTAAGGCAAAAGCCAAATAAAAGACAAGGAGGGATGTTATTTCATGATTAAATGATTAATTGGACAAGAGAACATAACCATAATAAATATCTATGCTTCCAATGAAAGACCCTCAAATTAGATAAATCAAACTCTGGTAGCGTAGTGGTTACGAATCGGGCTGCGAGCCTTAAGGTCAGTGGTTCGAAACTACCAGCCGCTCCGCGGGAGAAAGATGAGGCTTTCT
>NW_006408886.1:1399475-1419754 GCF_000296735.1 Chrysochloris asiatica | reverse complement strand
ACTATAGGTTTTACATTCATTCTGTCATATATCGTTTCATTGCCATAGTTACAATCCTGTCCATACATAATCAACCAACCAAAGGGTATACCCTGCAAGCCTGTGCTCCCCCTACCCCCACCCCCGCCCCAGTCCTCAGCACACAGCCCCTTTCCCTCTGTGGACCTTAAGTCCCCAGCCTCTCCATCTCTCCACTTCATCATCTCTGCCTCTATCTCGGGCGTCACGATTTCTCTGGGTAGGGTCCCTCTCTCCACTCTTCTCCATTGTTGGTCCCAGGGCCCTGCACTCCTAGACTGAAAAGTTAATCACTCCCCTCCTTGCTGCAAAATGTCCACCTTTACATTTCCATCCCTCACAATCAGTCCTGATAACAATTATTCACTACTGCATCACAAGAGACCCA
Organism: Chrysochloris asiatica; assembly: GCF_000296735.1. Lineage (NCBI taxonomy): Eukaryota > Metazoa > Chordata > Mammalia > Afrosoricida > Chrysochloridae > Chrysochloris > Chrysochloris asiatica. Next base: position 1,419,348 of record NW_006408886.1, on the reverse strand, counting down.
TCTGCATTTCATTTCATCAGCCCTGCCTAGAGAGGTTGGATATTACTCACTGGATACTCTACCTTCCTCCACACCCTCTGGATCTAGGTTCCCTCTTGAAAGCTTGTAAGCCAGTCACTTCTTGCCTTTGTAGTCTCTCCCTCCTCACCCCATTTTGGGTGGCCAATGTCCAAGTTGCCCATCCCTGTCTACTCTGTGTGTGGAGGGGGTGGGAATGATTCTTGCAGTGAGGATTTGTTTCTTCTTTTGAGCTACTGCATCCATAGGTGTAGGTCATGTTCATCAAATTGTATCAGATTACTCTCTTTTTCCTCTTCTTTCTTCTTTGGGTTGAGCTCTGATCATCTAGTCATTGAAGCCAGGTCAAGTGGGTATTATCTACAAGTGTGGGTGTTCTTGTGCATATGCCCTCTCTTCTTATCAACTGGACACTTCACTCTCTACTCTTGTCTTCTGTGGCTATGTCACTGACTCTGGGCCCAAGAGTCCCCAGGTCTTGCCACACCCTTGGCCAACCAGGTCTTCACCTGGGCTCACAGGAGTCTATTGAATGTTGTAGGGCTTAGTTCGAAGCTTCATTGCTTTTCCCTCACTTCCCGTTATGGGTGATGTGTGTAGTTGCCAATCAGAGCATGTATTCCCATTGCATCTTAGTCTTGGAAGAAGATTTGCACTGAGGGGACCTGACCACTTGCCTTGACGTCTCCTGGGCAAGCAACTTGCTTGTTCTTGTAGTAACAGTCGGTCTGCCCCTATTTTTTTTGTATTTTTCCTGTAGGTCTTTCTTTCAAGAAGTATCTTCTGGTTTTCTAGTTGCTCCAGGCTGGTCTGCTCGTCCTTTCAAGTGGAAATTTCCCATCTCTGAAGGTCCGGATGTGGTTCAAGTTTCCACCTATGGTCTTATGTAATGCAGAGGCTCCTCAGGAAACCTCCTTCACTGGGCAAGTTGTTGCCCCACTTTAGGTGTTCCAATCAATTATAGGAAGAAGACAGACTTATTTCTATAGCCATGTTTCTGGCTATTCCTTTCTCTCCCCCTCCATTGTGTATTTTATAATATAATGCACGGGAAACCAAGATTCAAAAGACAGCCAAGCATCTTAACATAATTCTCCCCTTTTCCCATTTCCAATCATGTGCCAATCTCTGTATCCCAGAGCCCTGTTGTTCCAAGGTTGTGCCTACATCATTATTTACCTCTGTCCCATTTAGTCCATTCAAACCTGCCTAATTATTCTCCCATCTGCTTTGTTCTTCCATTTCCCTCTCCCTTCTTGTATATTGCCCCCTTCCCCAGCACCCAAACTATCCTGCGTCTAATCTCTGCCCTGTGCTCCACCTTCCCCTCCCTCCCGTAACCCTACCCCTACGTCCCAGCAACCAGCTAAGAATCCGCTTTAGTGGACTAGTATGGGTTCTTTTACTTAGTCTTTTACAGTAGTGGTCCTATGCAGTATTTTTCCTTTGTGACTGACTAATTTCACTCAACATAATGACCTTAAGGTTCATACATGTTAGGTAGTGGCATGCAGCTTTCTTGTTATTTTTCAAGGTAGCATAATATTCCATTGTGTGTATGTACCACAGTTGTTTACCCATTCTTCAGTTGATGGGCACTTTGGCTGTCTCCATCTTTTTGCTATTGTAAATAGTGCAGCTATGAACATTGGTGTGCATATATCTTCCTGTGTTGTGGCTCATTTTTCTTGTAGGTAAATACCAAGTAGAGGAACTGCTGGATCATATGGTATTTCTATTTTCAACCTTCTGAGGAAGTGCCATATTGTTTTCCAGAGAGGTTGGACCATTTTGAAGTCCCACCAGCAATGCAGGAGTGTTCCAGTCTCTCCACATCCCTGCCAACATTTATTGTCCTCAACTTTTTTGATCTTTGCTGTTATTGCTGGTGTGAGGTGATATCTCATTGTTGTTTTGATTTGCATCTCTCTCATGGCTAGTGATCATGAACATTTCATCATATGTTTGTTGGCTGCCTGGATCTCCTCCCTGGTGAAGTGTCTGTTCATATCCTGTGCTCATTTTTTTTTTTTTTTTTTAAATTAAATAAATGTTTTATTGTGTATTGTGTGATAGTTTACATGGGGGAACTTTAGTTTTACATTCATTCTATCATACATCGTTTCACTGCCATAGTTACCATCCCATCTATGCATCATCACCCAACCAAAGGGTATACCCTGCAAGCCCACCCCCTTGCCCCCCACAGTCCTCAGCACACAGCCCCTTTCCCTCTCTGGATCTCAAGTCCTCAGCCACTCCATCTCTTCACGTCATCCTCTCTGTCTCCATCTCAGGCCTCACTGCTTCTCTGGGTGGAGTCCCACTCTCTGATCTTCTCCATTGATGGTCCCAGGGCCCTCCGCTCCTAGACTGAAAGGTTAATCACTTCCCTCCTTGCTATAAAATATCCACCTTTACATTTCCAGTCCTCACAATCAGTCCTGATAGCAATTATTCATCTTTGCATCACAAGAGACCCATATGCATTTCTTTTCATCAGCCTTTCCTAGACAGGTTGGATACTACTCACTGGAGACTCTACCATCCTCCCCGCCCTGTCAATGTAGGTTCCCTCTTGAAAGCTTGTAAGCCAGTCACTTCTTATCTTTGTATCCTTCCCCCCATTTTGGGTAGCCAATGTTCAAGTTGCCCATCCATATCTACTCTTTGTGAATAATTCTTGGAGCAGGGATTTGTTTCCTCTTTTGAGCTACTGCATTTATAGGTGCAGGTCAAGTTTATCAAGTTGTATCAGATGACACTTTTTTTTTTTTTTTCCCTTCTTCTTTCTTCTTCAGGTTGACCTCTGTTAATTCAGTCATTGAAGCCAGGTCAAGTGCTGTGCCCATTTTTTGATTGGGTTATTTGTCTTGTTTTTGTAGATGTGTAGTATTTTCCTATATATTTTAGAAATGAGTCCCTTATCCGATATCTCATTGCAAACGATTTTTTCCCTGTCTGTGGGTTCCCTTTTTACTCTCTTGGTAAAGTCTTTTGATGCACACAGGTTTTTAATTTTTAGGACTCTATGATATTTGGCTATGAGCAGCCATTCAATTGAAAGGATGTTTCCTTGTTGGGTTGGCCTGCTTCCAATATAATGGACACTCAGGAAAAGTTTTGTTGCTTTCCGCTGGAGCTGGATCTTTAATCCTCCAACCTGTAGTTCTTTAGACTTGAGCTGCTTGGTCTGCTCTATTGCCTGCATTGCATACCTTCTTGTCTGCCTACCTGTCTGACTGCTGGACCTGCCTGATGTCCTTCCAATCATGGTTTATCTGATCTGGGATTGGGAGTCTCCTATCTCTGCAATTGTGAGCCATTTCCTATTTTTAAACGCTTAGTATGTGGCGCTGTGGGCTAATGTGTCAGACTTCAAAGTCATTTGAACTGCAAGATCGCTGGTTTAAGAATCCCAGCTGCTCTTTGAAACCCTATAAAGGGTTGCTATGGGTTGGAATCAACTAGACGGCACTTAACAACAATGTTTCACTGGCTTTGGTTCTTTAGAGAACCCAACTTAAGACACAAAGTGTATGATTTGTTGAATGTAAAAACTGATTATATTGTCTGTAAACTTTCACTCAATTCACGATAAAAAGTGAAAAAAAAAGCTATCTTTAGAGTCTCTGTAAATAAACATAAAAATAGGAATTTGAAAGGCAATAAATGGAGTATTAGTTAAAGCGGATAAGGTTCCTTTTTGAGGTGGTGAAAATGTTCTGAAAATGTGTATATGATTGCACAGATCTGAGAATATTAAAAAAATCATTAAATTTAATTTTGAAACACTTTAAATGGGTGAATTGTATGGTATGGACATAACAAAAACTAGTTTCTGTCAAGTTGAATCCAGTTCATGGCAACTCTTGTGTATCACATTAGAACTGTGTTCCACAGGGTTTTCTTGTTTTGTTTTTTAAACTTTTTATTTGTGGGTTTTTCTTTTATTGGGACTTGGGTGAAAGTTTACCAATCATAGTTGTTTTCCATTCAGCAATTTTTATACACATTTTGTTTCATAACATTAGGTGCAATCCTGAATGTAACAGCACTCTTCCTGTCTGTTCCCACCACCAGCTTCCCCCAGCCCCAAACCCCAGCCTCTGCCTCCCCCTGCTTCCACTCCCCCTTACCCCTGGGCTCCACAGTTCTGGATCTACTTGTCCTTTCCTGTCCTTTTTTGCCTTTTGAGCTTTGTTTTTAGGAAAATGCTGCCCTTTTGATCTTGTATGGTTGATTATTCTTAGGTGTCAATTCCAAACAAGTGCAAGGTAGTTCCTGGGGTGGCTTCAGTTTCAGATTTGAAGGGTGTCTAAGGATCACCATCTTGGGGGTTCCACCAGTTTCTATATGAGCAGAGGGTCTGGTATTTTTTATGATTTTGAATTTTATTCTATGTTTTCCTCTCATTCTATCCAGGACTTTCTGTGGTCCTGATCAGGTCAGTAGTGGTAGTGGGCACAGTCTAGTTCTGTTTGTCTTAGAGTAGTGCAGAATGTGGTTTTCATTGTCCATTAGTCCTTTTGACTAATTGTTTCACTCTTCTTTCCTTTGCATGGGGAACACAGAGTTTTCAGTGGCTGCACTTCTGGAGGTAGACTGACAGTCCATTTTTCCAAGGCACACCTAGACTTGAACTGCCAAGTTTTTGGTTAGCAGCTGAGTATGTTAACTGAGCTACCCAGGGACTCCATGGTATGATAATTACCTCTCAGTAGAGCTGCTTTTAAAAAGGCATTGTTGTTGCTGTTGTTGTTAAGTGCTGTTGAGTTGGTTTGGATTCACTGTGAAAACAGGCAAAACAGCCAGAAATAACAACTCACTGTTTTCATGATTTTCCCAGAAAATACCCTTACTTTGCCCTGTGATGCTCATCTTCTGGCTGTTCCTATCAACATCCTCATGATTTACAGGTGGTTAAGGAGCTCTGGTAGCGTAGTGGTTACGAATCGGGCTGCGAACCTTAACGTCAGCGGTTCGAAACTACCAGCTGCTCCGCGGGAGAAAGATGAGGCTTTCTACTCCCGTAAAGATTTACACCCTCCGAAACCCTGTACAGGGTCGCTATGGGTCGGACCCGACTCAACGGCACTTAACAACAACAACAAGGGATCACTTATGTCATGCTGATAGAAAGTGGTATCGTGGGTCTGTTAACTCATATCTTGATTTCCTGATGGACCTAAAGCCCATGTTTCCCACCGCTGAACCACATTAGCTATCCATTCTCATTTTCATTACTTAATGAAAAAGGCTGGTGACTCTATAGGATAAGCACTGGACTACTGACCTCAAGGTCAGCAGTTTGAGCCCACCAATCGCTCTGTGGGAAAAAGATGAGGCTTTTTGCTCCGGTAAAAATTTAAAGCCTTGGAAACCCTATACAGGGTCATTATGAGTTGTAACTGACTTGAAGGCACTTACAACAATAAAAAAGTTAACTTTCTATATAACTGTGCCATAGATATCATATTTTTTTATGTTAAAAGTACCCAAAATATGGAAAAAGTATATGATGGTGGAAATCTAGAAACAAAGAGCACAGAGAAAGCAACATGGGAATGCTGGGAAGGCTAGGCATATGTGTCTTACTCTTTCGTTCCTCTCGCTTTCTGAGGTAGACAATGAGTAAGATAACTTTTAGGCTGCAAAATTCTGTAAGGTCCAAGTCATGCCTTACATGTTTTAAGCTGTTTTTAACAGCTTTGATTTTTAGATGGTCTAGGCTCCAGTGTGATATTGTGTGTTAATGTACTGGACTGTAAAGTCACTTTGAACTGTAAGGTTGGTGGTTCAAGCTCACCAACTGCTCCTCAGAAACCCTATAAAGGGTTGCTATGGGTTGGAACTGACTTGACGACATTTAACAGCAACAACAACAAGGCTCTTTTATCTTTAGAATATTCACAATCTAATTTATCAGAACATATTTTTCAAATACAGAATTTATTTCAGCTTCTTCAGACTTTATTTTTCTCATTTGATAGAAAGATTATTGAGATTTGAGAGAGTAAGTATTATAGTTAACTGACCTTGGACAAGTTATTTAACGTCTCTGAGACTTCCTATCCTCACCTATATCAAAAGAATAAAAGAAAGTAATTCAACAATAAATACAAAGGGGCTTTATAAATTTGTAGAAAGTGAAATTAAAAGATGATGGAATTTCTTCATAAACTTTTTGAAGCCCCCTTGTACATGTTGTTGTTAAATGCCGTCAAGTCGATTCTGACCCATAGAGACGCTGTATGGTGTTTCTGAGGAGTAGCTGGTGAGCTTGAACTGCTGACCTTAAAGTTCAAATGGCTTTGCAGTCTGGCACATTAACCCACTATTAATATGGCAGGAGCTATGAAAGGAGTCCCCCAGCATACATAGGGCTCTGGAATGGCTCAACTGTGTGAAGAGAAGCCATCACCTAGTTCTTCACCATCACTCAAAGGTCAGTTATTAAGATTAGGAACCACACTCCTAGTCTGTAAAATATTCTGCCTGGGATAAGTCACATACATTCCAACTTCAAACAGAGGGGGATAGAAAGGAAAGGCTCCCACTTTAAAGTCAAGAAAGAGGAAAACCAGAGACAATGGGTAAACACTCTTAAAAAGAAAATGAAGTAAACAGCACTGTGAAAACAGAACAAGAGCTCTAATTTTTGGTGCAAAGTATTTAGAATGTGCTGAAAGGTTAAATGGACTTATACAACAGAATGGATTTGGATAATGGTCTTAGTATTTTGTACCAAGCTGATCACCTTGGAAAATGTTGAGTCAGTATTATTTACAAGGGCTTAATTAAGTAGGACAAAAAATATATATACACATCTGAAAAGGCTCTGAGCAATGTTTGCTGTATATTTCCATTCTTACAAAATATCCTGTAAGTACTCAAACTACCATAACATACTGTCCTCAAGTATAAATTCTAGAACAGAGTGTTTATTTTAATAAGGGTTGGATTGTGTAAGCTTCTGTTTGGAAAAGTTGAAAGAAGTTTTTTGAAATTTGTGTTTTTTTTGAAAGCCACAGTGACAGCCTAGAGAAAAAGCAATTTTTATAAATTATTTCTCAGGAATACAACATAGGGGAACAAATCCAAGCCCATAAATTTTATCATAGCTCTGGACTGGGGCAGTGATGGTTTTACATAGAACAAAAATAAAACAGCATACTTAGCAGCAGCTGTTCTCTTTCCTTGTGTGGTAAGTCAGCCATTTCCTGTGCCAGCTCTTATTCCTCCTTAACAGTTCTGCTGTTTATATTCTTCTCTTTGGGTTCATTTCAGTTCCAGCATTTTCTTGGTTCAACTATCTTTTGTTTAGTTTGAGTGGTGCTGGTAATAGTATAATTTCCATTTCTCAATCCTGATTTTCTGGAGATTATTAAATCAACAGAGTATACTTATTTGGCAGTAGTTTCTTTTGATAACAACCCAGGCCTCTCCATTTAAACCATTACAGTGGCTCACATCATGAGACATTGTGCCAAAAATACAGAATGGGGACATGTGTGAAAACAGAAGATATTTCCTGTAATCAATCTCTTTCTACCACAAAGAGCTCAATACAGTGCATTAGAATTACTAGAAGACAAAACTGCAGGAAGAAACCTGGCAGGACAGGACAACTGATGGCAAGTGTGGAAGTGCCAAGAGAAGGATTAGAAAAACCTGAAGTTATAAATCTCTGAATCTAAAGGAATGGTGGTGCCACCAATAGTAAGCAAGACCACCATTGGATATTAACATAAAATGCCAGTGTCTTCAAAATGGATGTTATTGTTGTTAAGTACCATTGAGTTGGTACCAACTCATAGCGACTTTCTCCATAACAGAATGAAACACTGCCCAGTCCTGCATCAACCACACAATTATTGCTACATTTGAGCCCACTGTTGCTGCCACTGTGCCAGTCCATCTAGTTGGGAGTTTTCCTCTTTTTCTCAGACCCTCCACTTTACCAAACATGATATCCTTCTCTAGGGACTGGTCCCTAGAAATATGAGAGATGAATTCTAGGTATCCTGGCTTCCAAGGAGCATTACGGCTGTAGGTCTTCCAACATAGATTGGTTTGTTCTTATGGAAATCCATGGTACTTAAAATATTCTCCTCCAACACCATAACTGAAATGCATCAATTCTATGGTCTTCCTTACTCATTCACCAATTTTCACATGCATATGAGGTTATTGAAAATACCATGGCTTGGGTCAGGCACACCTTAGTTCTCAAACTGACATCTTTGTTCTTGAACACTTTACAGACAATTTGCCTAGTGCAACATGTCATTTAATTCATGACTACTGCTTCCATGAATGTTGATGGTTGATCTGAGCAAAATGAAGTCTTTGACAACTTTATTCTTTTCTCCATTTATATGAATGTTGTATATTGGTCCAGCTGTGAGGATTTTTGTCTTCTCTACACTGAGATGCAACCCAAACCAAAGACGGTAGTCTTTGATTTTCATCAGTAAATATTTTAAGTGCTCTTCACTTTCAGCAAGCAAGATTGTATCATCTGCATATCACAGGTCATTAATAAGTGTTCCTCTAATCTGGATGCCAGTTTTCTTCATATAATCCAGTTTCTCAAATTCTGTGCTTAGCATGTAGATTGAATAAGTATGGTGAAAGAACACAAATCTTCTGAACACCTTTGCTAATTTTAAACCATTCAGTGCTTTCTTGTTCTGAAGGAAAAGATCAAAATGAATGGCTGAAGGGACTGAAACTTGCTGTCCAGTGTAGAGATGCTACAGCAAATGGAAGAAATGAGGAAGTGAAAGACCTAAATAGAAGATTTCAGAGGGCAGCTTGAGAAGACAAAGTCAAATATTATAACAAAATGTGCAAAGACCTGGAGTTAGAAAATCAAAAGGAAGAACACGCTCAGCATTTCTCAAGCTGAGAGAACTGCAGAAAAATGTCAAGCCTTGACTTGCAATACTGAAGGATTCTATGGACAAAATATTGAATGATGCAGAAAGCATCAGAAGAAGATGGAAGGAATATACACAGTCACGGTACCAAGAAGAAATGGTTGATGTTTAACCATTTAAGAGGCAGCATATATGATCAAAAGCCAATGATACTGAAGGAAGAAGTCCAAGGTGCATTGAAGGCATTGGCAAAGAACAAGGCTCCAGGAATTGATGGAATACAAACTGAGATCTTTCAACAAACTAATGCAGCACTGGAGGCACTCATTCATCTGTGCCAAGAAATTTGGAATACAGCTACTTACACAAGTGATGAAAAGTGATCCATATTTGTGCCCATTTCAAAGAGAGGTGATCCAGTAGAAAGTGGAAGTCATCAGACAGTATCATTAATATGTCATACAAGTAAAATTTTGCTAAAGATATTTCAAAACTGGCTGCATATGTACATTGACAGAAAATTGCCAGAGGCTTAAGCTGGATTCAGATAAGTGAGGACATGAAATGAGGGATATCATTGCTGATGTAAGATGGATCTTGGATAAAAGCAGAGAATGCCAGAAAGATGTTTCCTTGTGCTTTATTGACTACACAAAGGCTTTCAATTGTGTGGATCAAGACAAGCTATGGACAACATCATGGAGAATGAGTATTTTGGAATATTTAATTGTGCTCTCAAAGAACCTGTACATAAACCAAGAGGCAGTTATTCATCATGGATAAGCTACGTTAAAATTTAGCCTTTCATACAATTCAAGGGCATCTTTCCCTTTCTTTTCTTTTAACATTAAACAATTATTAGACAAAAAAAGCACATACTATGAAAGAAATTTTGGTAAACTAGTTTCATCAAAATTGAAACCTTCTACTTTTCAAATTGTACTGTTAAAAAAATGAAAACACAAGTCACATACTGGGAGAAAATATTTGGAAAACAGATATCTGATAAAGGAAATGTATCCAGAATATGTAACTATTCTTTTCTACTCAATCATAAAACAAACACCCCAATACAAAAATAACCAAAGACAACATAAGAATCACAAACACCTGAAGACAGCCATCATCATCTGCCATTTGTTGTTGTTAGGTGCCCTCAAGTCTGTTCCGTCATTAGGGATGTAAATCAAAAGGAGACACCAAGAATGAGAAATGTGAAAAGGAGTTTAAGAAAATGACTCAATATATAATCTAAGAGATTAAAACATATAGGAATAGGTTTACCCAGGGAGGCGAAGAAAGACTTACACAACAAAAATTATAACACACTGCTGAAAACGATGAATAAAAACCTAAATAGATGGAAAGATATTCTGTGTTTATGAATTAGAAATTTTGGTCAAGATTTCAACAACACCCAAAGAAATTTATGATATAATGTAATCCCAAACAAAATTTCAACAGTATCTTTTACAGATAGAGAAAAACCAACCCTCAGTTTTATACAGAAAGAAAAAAAACCCTACTGCTATTGAGTTGACTCTGACTCACAGAGACTGTAGTTGTTGTTGTTAGGTGCCATTGACTCGGTACTGACTCATAGCTACTTTATGCACAGCAGAACGAAACACTGCCTGATCCTGGGTCAACCTCACTACTGTTGCCACGCTTGAGTCCATCAATGCTGCCACTTAGCCAATCCATCTCATTGGGGGTCTTCCTCTTTTTCTCTGACCCTCCACCTTACCAAACATGATATCCTTTCTCCAATGACTAGTCCTTCCTGACAATATGTCCGAAGTATGAGAGATGAAGTTTGGCCAACTTGGCCTCCAAGGAGCACGCTGGCTGCACTTCTTCCAAAATGGATCTATTGTTTCTTTTGGCAGCCCATGGCACTTTCAATATTCTCTTTCAACACCATAACTCAAAAGCATCAATTCTTCTACAGTCTTCCTTACTGAAAATACCATGGTTTGGGTCAGGCACATCTTAGTCCTCAAGCTGACATCTTTGCTCTTCAACACTTTAAAAGGTCTTCTGCAGCAGATTTGCTTAATGCAATATGTCATTTGATTTCTTGACTGCTGCTTCCATGAGTGTTGATAGTTGATCCAAGAAGAAGTTGTCCTTGACAACTTCAATCTTTTCTTCATTGATAAGAATGTTGTTTATTGGTCCAGTGGTGAGGATTTTTGTTTTCTTTACATTGAGGTGTAATCTATACCTAAGGCATTCTTCTTGGATCTTCATCAGTAAATGTTTTAAGTCCTCTTCACTTTTTGCAAGCAAGATTGTATCATCTGCATAATGAGTCTCCCTCCAATCCTGATGCTGTTTTTCTTCATAGAACCCAGCTTCTCGGATTATTTGCTCAGCATACAGGTTGAATAAGTATGGTGAAAGAACACAACCTTGAAGCACACCTTTATTAATTTTAAAACATTCAGTGTTCCCATGTTCTGTTCGAGCAACTGCCTCTTGGTCCAGGTACAGATTCCTCATGAGCACAATTAAGTGTTCAGGTATACTCATACTTTGCAATGTTGTCCATAGCTTGTCAGGAACCAATCGAAAGCCTTTGTGTAGTCAATAAAGCACAGGTAAACATCTTTCTGGCATTCTCTGCTTTCAGCCAAGATCCTTCGGACATCAGCAATGATATCCCTCATGAAATTTTGGCTAACCGCCAAGCTACAACTCTTATTAGAAAAATTTCACATATGCAGCAAACCGCGGAAACTTTGGCACAGAAGACAGTAGTTGATTGCTGTTATTTTTGCCTTTAATCACCGATAACAAACTTCCTTTTATCTGCTTTCTAATTCTTATAGTCTACTTGTGTTACTTACTAACCAAGGGGCGAAGATAAGAGTCTTTTTACAGGACACAAACCACCCCATATGAATTCCAGACCGACTAATTCGACCCTATGGCAAAAAGACAGTCACTTCTCACTCCCGAAAGCATGGAAGCATTCACTGAGAAGCCATCTGAAGGCGTGTCTCCACCAGCACCACCTCCAGGCTCCATAAGCTAGACTTTTGATTTCTCCCCTCCAATGTCTGTCTCTGCAAAATCAAGCAAGCTGCTTTAACCTAGAAACAATTGAAGTGCTTAACGGAGCGTGCTGTGAAAACTGTTAACTCTTAGGAAGCTGAGACAACTACAGAAACTCTCTTTGATGCTATGCTTGTAAATTTTGCTTGTCAGGTATTGGGAATGGGATTCAACAAATGTTCTTATTTTTGTAAATAATTCTCAATTGCTGGGAAGTCAATCAGAAGTTTTTATACAGGATTCCCTAAATGATTTTCTTATAGCTTTGCTAAAAAAGGTATTATCTACTCTACTAGTTTAATTCATGATTGGTCTGTTTCATATTCTAGTTTTAATTATACAAATTATAATCTAACTCAGTCAGAAATAGAAGTTGGTTTATGCTTAGTTGGATTATGCCACGTTTTGTTGTTACCCCTTCCTCTTCCTTAATAATTCAAAATGATCTATACAAACTTTTTACTACCTTGAACATTTTTTAAGCAGTTTGGTAAATTAACCCAAAATCTTACTTAGTTACAGCTTGTGCTGTTACACCGTTTGCTATTTTGTACCCTAATCACCCTAATAATTTAACTATAATCCATGTTGGCTCTATATATGATATACACTATAACCATTGTTATGTGTTAATGCTTCATTTTCCCCTAATATTTTTATCATTGTAAGCCTTTTGTCATGTTACCTGTAAATCTGTCTGAACCCTCGTATACTAATCCTGCTTTATATACTTTAGAGACTGTATCCTCTTCGTTAAGTTGCCTCAAGCAATTTATAGCTACTTTACTATTAGGAATAGTAGCATTCATATCTATATTGGGTTCTATCGCAGCATCAACCACAGCTCTAGTCCAGCAAGTTCATACTGCTGATCATATAAATGATTTATCTAAAAATATCTCTCTAGCACTAGCTGCTCAAGAAAAAATAGATAAAAGTTTAGTTGATAAGATTAACATTTTAGAAAAAGCTGTTCGCTACATGGGGACACACATAGAAAATATTAAGACTAAGATGACTACTGCGTGTCATCATAATTACAAGTGGATATGTGTAACACCTCTGTCCTACACTAGCACAGACATTACCTGGCCTCAAAGTCAGGCTCATCTTAAAAGCATTTGGAACAACTCAGACATTTCATTCAATATGCAAGCTTTACATTCACAAATTAGATCCATTAGTCAGCCACACTTACAATCCACCTCCTTAGAACAGGTGGCTATATCTTCAGTCAATTCTATTAGGAACACACTCTCAACTAGTTTCTTTTGAACACTAATCATTAATGCATCTATTTTTGCAATCATACTTATATTAATTTTTTCTTGTCTAAAGTTAACCACTACAGCTGTTCAACAAAAAGTTCGTACGCTTCATTTAAAAAATGGAAAGGGAGGAGATGGCGGAGGCCATGCGAGGGACCCTGAACATGAAGGACCCTAAATAAACAGGGTCACAATGGGTCCCCCCTTTTGTAACACAAGACCCCAGGAGGGATCTCATGTGGGAACTCTGCTGTCTCTGTCTCTTTCTATTAATCTTTGTTTTAATCAGCTTATTTTTAATTTGCTTGATTTTTTAATAAAAGTTTTCAGTAGAATCTTAGTAAGAACTATAATAGAGATTTGAAACTTGCACATTCACACCATATTCAATCATGCATAGTCCTAAATAATGCTTCTCACACTACATTCAACATTCTGTGTCGTTTTGGTCAGGGGCATTAAGACCTTTAGAAAATTAGCCAGAATGCAATTGAGGGCTAAAGGAATAGTGTTAGATCATAAGCAGAAATTTAACTAGATGTTTTGTATAAAGAAGTTGTTAAAGGAGTTGTTCTTTTTCTTCTTGGCTACAAAACTTTTTTATGCTTCTTGTATTTCTTGTTTAATCAATCATGAGAAACAATTGTGTTGTCAGTTACCATAGCAAACAATGTCTAGGTACATGTTGTGATTAATGAATCTATAGAAAATAATAGGTGAAGGTAGAAATAGGAGTTAAGATTTAGAATTATGTTTTGAGGTTAATGTGACATTTTTAGAGCAATGAGGCTTGGTTACAGAAATCAAATATTGTCTAACTATGTCAAGGGGGACAAGAAAGATTTTGATATTTTTGATGTTCTATATTGAAATGATTAATATGTAAGATTTAGACCACTACTTTGAAAAGAATGATTAATAGATTGATGGTACAGAGTAGTATAAAAGGTGTTTGAGAAGTTTCATCTAAATTGCACTGGGTGCAACCTCACCTCATGAGTCGATGTCCTAGCGCCTAACATGACCCTTGCAGTCCTAAAAAGACCAGCCTATGTGTTGTTGCCAGTAAACATCTCCCAAGAGTGGTATGATGACGCTGGCCTGCAACTTGTCAACGAGTTTACCACGTTGCTTTCTAGATTAAAGCGAGGACTTGGAGTTATAGTAATGGGTGTAGCATCTTTTATCACCTTGCTTGTTTCCCTCGCCGCAACCACAGTTGCACTTACTCAGGAAATTCAGACTGCGGCTACTGTCAATGAGCTGATGGACAATATTACCTACAACTGGGACTGACAAGAAAAGATTGATTTGGCCATTGAACATTGCCTGAATGGACTATATGATACTGTTAACTTACTTGAGGATACTTTAGAGCAGGTCATGGTCTGGCAACGCCTTGCGTGCCATGCTGATTATCGCTCCATTTGTGTAACTAAGCTTGTATATGATGCCTTGGCCTTCCCCTGGCCCATAGTGCAGGCCCATATGCATGGAGTATGGGTTGCTGAGAATATCAGCCAAGAATGGAATGAGTTACATGCACAAATAATTGCTATGCATTATGCTCCCCACCTTCACAGAAAACCTGCAGAACTAGCTAAACAACTTCTATGCAACCTTAAAAATGTGTTCCCTACTTATTCCCTCCCTCTCGCAATTGTGGGGTCCCATTCTAGCTATTGGCATACTTGTCGTCTGTGCTTGTCTCCTCCTTCCCTGCCTTTTTCGAATGGCGGTTAACCAGTACAAAGTGCTGTGGAGTCGTCTTCACGGCCTCCAGCTGAAGGCACTCCCCTGACATATGCAGGACATGTAGCCAAAGACGGGTAAGGATTGGTGGAACCCTAGTCAACCTAAGACAGAGCCATTGCCTTATGCTGCATTAGTATCCATGACGGGTAAGACTGAGGACTCGCACTGACCACATAAGACAGGCAACGTCCCTTGTTATAATAAAGAAGGGGGAGATGTAGGAAGCCAGAGCCTTCCAAAGCTCATGACTACCTTGAAACCAAACTTACCTAGCAACAGTTACGTCAGCACTAGAAACTTACAGGTGAATTTACCTGAGCCATTTTGGGGAAAAGGAAACTTAAACTAAGCCCAAACTGCATGATTCAGTGTTGCTATAACAAAGCCTATACTAATGTAATCATATCCTGGTTGGTAATCATATCCTTGTTACTATAGAAAACATTGTAACTAGGCAGCATAACAATGACCTAATGCAAAAGTACTATATAAACCACGTTGCTACAATAAACTTTGTCACTGGACATCAGCCTGTGTCCCTTACCCTGTGTCCCTTAATCCTCGCCCCTCCCTCGCGAAACCCATGTAGTGGTCTGAGCAGGTCTCAGACCCTGATATACAGATTTGGGGAAAATCTTTGGGAACAGCATTTAACAACAGCTACAATGAAAATATATAATAGAAAACATCCACAACTTAATAAAATAAAGATATCGCCAGAAAACTAGACAGAGGACATGAACAGATTCTTTACAAAAGAGGGTATTCAAATGGCCAACAGACACATGAAAAGATGTTCACCATCATTAGCCACCAGAGAAATACAAATCAAAACCACAATGAGACACCTTTCTCACTAGGATACCTAAGATAAAAAACAGAAACAACAAAAAATAGTATTAGAGGAGAAATGGAGAACATGCAGATGTTTCTGGTGGAAATGCAAAATGGGACAGCTGATAAAGAAAATAAGTGTTTACTCAAAAACCTAGAAGCAGACCTGCCATATGATCCAGCAATTCTACTGCTAGGTATATGTATACTCTACATATTGAATAGACGTGACATGAACAGATTTGTGTACACTTACATTCATCACAGCATTATTCACAATAGCAAAAATATGTAAATAACCTGAGTGCTCATCAACAAATAAATACATAAATAAAATGTAACATACAAACAATGAAAATGAGTTTCCAAAATGTCTTGGAACATGGACTAACCTGGAGGAGATTATACTGAGCAAGATAAGTCATTCACAAAGAAATAACATTACATGCTATCACTTTGTGAAATGATTGAAGAAGAAAATATACAGAAACTACTGTTCATTATGTATGTTTATAATATTCATAATCTTCCAAATTTCAAAAGATTTGGAAGAAAGCTACCTGGCCACCTGACAAGAGACTGAACTCATGCCAGAGAAAGGAAACCCAACAGAATGCAGAAATTATCAAACAAAATCATTACTATTAAATGCAAGTAAAATTTTGTGGAAGATAATTCAAAAACAGCAGTAATACAAACTGGATATAGAAGTAGACAGAGAATGAGGGAAATCATTGTTGATGTTAGATAGCTCTTGGCTGAAAGTAGAGAACACCATAAAGATGTCTTACCTGTGTCTTAATGACAATGCAAAGGCATTTGACTATGTGGATCATAATATATTATGAACAACACTGCGGGAATGAGAATTCTAGAACACTTAATGTTTACACAGAACCTGTATATATATAGACCAAGAGATAGTTGCTCAAACAGAACAAGGGAATACTGTGTGGTTTAAAATCAGGAAAGGTATGTGTCAGGATTGTATCCTTTCATTATACTTATTCAAACTGTATGCAAAGCAAATAATTCAAGAAGTTGAACTATAAAAAAAAGAATGTGGTATAAGAATTGGAGGAAGACTCATTAACAACCTTCAGTATGCAGATGATGCAATCTTGTTTGCTTAAAGTGAAAAGGAAACACTTACTGATGAAAATAAAAGGTTTACACTTCAACATAAAGAAAAACAAACCCTCAACAACTGGACCAATAAGCAACATCACGATAGAGAAAAGGTTGACTCTGTCAAGGATTTCATTTACTTGGATCCATAATCAATGCTCATGGAAGCAGAAGTTAATGGAAGATTGTGTTGGACAAACCTATTGCAAAAGATTTCTTTAAAGTGTTAAAAAAGCAAAGATATCTCTTTGAGGACCAAGGTGTGCCTGAACCAAGCCATGGTATTTCAATTGCCTATTATATATGTGAAAACCTTATAATGGATAAGAAAGACTGAAAAATAATTGATACCTTTTAATTATGGTGTTGTTGTTTTTAGGTGCCATCAAGTCGGTACCTACTCATAGTGACCTTATGCACAGCAGAATGAAACACTGCCCGATCCTGGGCCAACCTCACAATTGTTGCCACTCTTGTTGCCACTTTGCCAATCTATCTCACTGGAGGTCTTCCTCTTTGTCTCTGACCCTCCACCCTACCAAACATGATAGATACCCTTCTCCAGCAACTTGTCCCTCCTGACAATATGCTCAAAGTATGAGAGATGAATTTTGGCCATCCTGGCCTTCAAGGAGTACTCTGGCTGCACTTCTTCCAACGCAGATCTGTTGGTTCTTTTGGCAGCCCATGGCACTTTCAACAGTCTCCTCCAACACCATAACTCAAATGCATCAATTATGATGTAGGTGAACAATACTGAGTATACCATAAAGAACAAGTGAACTGGTCTTAGATAAAGTACAGTCAGAATGCTTCTTAAAAGAAGATGACAATACTTTGCCTTATGTACTTTGGACATGTTATCTGGAGGGAACAGTTGCCTGAGGAGGACATCATGCAACTAAATAAGACGTGTTGATAATTGTTATGATATATATAATTTTTAAATGAGCAAAAAAATATTTTAAGTACAAGTATATATAAGTATGCAGAGTCCTGGTGTGGCGCTGTGGGTTAATGCGCCAGACTGCAAAAGCCATTTGAAACTGCAAGGTTGGTGGTTCAAGCTTACTAGCTGCTCCTCAAAAACCCTATACAGGGTCACTATGGGTTGGATCTGACTCGACAGCACTTCACAACAACAACATATATAAGTTTATAGGCATGTGTGTGTATACATAAAAACAAAATCTAATGTCATCAAGTCGATTCCAACTCATAAGGTAGCAGAAAGCCTCATATTTCTCCTGAATAGAGACTCTTGTGTTTGAATTGCTGACTTTAGCAGTCCAGTGCTTACCCTACAGAGCCACCAGGGCTGTATATATATGTGCATATATGTAGATGTATACATGCATATATGCATAATGTGACTGTATGCACATATATTCATATATATATAGAAAAGTACATAGTGGCCAGATTCCGACACCTCTTTGTTGTTAAGTGCTGTTGAGTTGGTTCCAACTCATAGTAAGCCTGTATAGGGTTTCTAAGGAGCAGCTGGTGAGCTTGAACCACTGACCTTGCAGTGCAAGCTGACCTTGCAGTCTAGCGCATTAACCCACAGCACCACACACGACTCCAAGATACTTCTTAGTCATAACCAAATACCACATGGGACTGGATTTCTGGACTTGAAGGATTAGAACCATAGTCTGGTGAGACAGCTCAGTCAATTATCATAATATAAGTCATAAAGTTATGTTCTATATCCTAGTTTGATAAGTAGTGTTTGGGGTCTTAAAAACTTACAAATAGACTTCTAAGATACACTTTTTGGTCTCTACTCATCAGGAGCGAAGAGAAAAGAGGAAACCAAGAATGAAAGTGTTCTACAGGACAAATGTGAGGTAGTTCCAAAAAATTTGTGGAAATTTTCTATTATCTACCTCTCCATTTTTCTGTGGACATTTTGAAGTACCTTTGTAATTTACACAAGCCATGGTCTCATCTACCCTGAGACCAGAAAAACTAGAGTGTCACAATCGATTGAACCTGATGGAATGGGAGAAAAGTGTAGAAGAGAACCTCAAACTCCTTAAGAAAGCAAAGAAAAACAACAACAAGAAACCACTGAAAACCTTGAACTGAAACTAACTCCTGAGGTCACCGTATAGCTAAGTACAAATTGGCTCAAAAATATTTACTATCACTCATATCTGGACCACTGATGTGGTACTGCAGGATCAGTAGTAAGACTGCAAACCACAAGGTTAGCATTGCAACTCCACCATCTGTGCCTCACAAACCCTATACAGGGTCACTATGAGTTGGAACTGAATTGAAACAACAACAACATATAGGAGTCCTGGTGTGGTGCTTCAGGATAATCACTGCACTTCTAACTGCAGGTTCATTGGTTCAAACTCACCAGCAACTCCTCAGAAATCCTACACAAGGTCGCTGTGAATTAGAACTGACTCCACGGCACTTAACAACAACAATCACCCATACGTACTATGGAGTCCTGGTGTGGCACTATAGAATGAGCACTGGATTGCTAACTGCAAGGTTTGCAGTTCAAACCCACCAGCTACTTCTCAGAAACCCTACACAGGGTAGTTATGAGTCAGCATAACAACAGCAACATGTATACTAGTGTCCTTTAAAAAAAAATCTCCTAAACTAAATCAAAAGGTCAACAATTACTTTAAAGCAAAAATATGAGCAGGGAGACTAGAGAATAGAACAATCAAATAGATATAATTAGAATATTTACACATTGCGACGAATGTAACCAATGTCACTGAACAGCTTGTATAGAAATTGTTAAATAGGAACCTATGTATAAACCTTCACTAAAACCACAATGAAATATTATACACATATACAAGGAGCTCTGGTAGCGTGTGGTTACGAATCGGGCTGCGAACCACAAGGTCAGCAGTTCAAAACTACCAGCTGTTCCACGGGAGAAAGATG
>NW_006408886.1:1382818-1398085 GCF_000296735.1 Chrysochloris asiatica | reverse complement strand
CAATGTATGATTGCAGCCATTTCTGTATTACCTTTAGCAAAACTTTACTCACTTGAGATATCAAAGAGATTGTCCGATGATTTCCACATTTCATTGGGTCACCTCTGTTTGGAATGGGCACAAATATGGATCTCTTCCAATCAGTCGGCCAGGTAGTTGTCTTCCAAATTTCTTGGCAGAGATGAGTGAGTGCCTCCTGTGCACATACATACATGAGGGGACTTAAAAAAGTTCATGAAAATTGGAATTAAAAGATAATGCAATTTTCTATGAACTTTTTAAAGCCCCCTTGTATATGCTTTTTTTTTTTTTTTTTAAAGATCACAGCCATGGAAATCCTAAGGAACAGCTTACTCTGTAACTTGGGAGTCTTCATGAGTTAGAATTGACTTGACAGCAATAGGTTTAGTTTTGGTCTATTATGTGCTAAAGCACTAGATGATAACACTTTTTTCCATTATTCATATAACAAAACCCAGAAATATACAATTATATTTATATGAAATGTTCAAAAAAATCAGCTCTATGAAAGACAGAACAGATTAGTGGTTGCCTGGGGCCAGGGGCTCTTTAGGGTCGTCTAGTCGGTTCCACCTCATAGTGACCTTATATAGGGTTTCTGAGGAACGGCTGGTAGATTTGAACTGCCAGCCTTGCAGTCCACATCGACCTTGCATTCTAGTGCTTACAGTATAGCGCCACATCAAGGCCAGGACCAGAGGATGTAACAACTCCCTGTTGTTAAGTGTCGTGAGTTGATTTTGATTCGTAGCGACCCTGTATAGGGTTTCTGAGGAGCAGCTGGTGGGTTTAAACTGCTGATCTGTGGTTTGTAGTCCAGTGCTGATCCTACAGCGCTGCACCAGGCCCAGGAATAGGAGCATGGGTTTAGTGAAAATGAAAAAGAAGGATCTTTCGTGGGGTGATGAAAATGTCCTAAAATTGGACTGTAGTGGTGGATACACAATTCTACTAATTTACTAAAAATAATTAAACTGTACACTTAAAATGGATGGATTTTATAGTATGTAAATTATACCTCAAATAAAAATATTAAAACAATAAAATTAAAGTCATCTCCCTACTCTAACTTTTGAATGTTTAAATTATACATCTTGACCATACCAAGGGTTGGTAAACAAATGGAATTTTCAAACACTGATGATAGTAATATAAAATACTAAACTATTCTGGAAAAACTGCATGTACCAATTAAGTCAGATGTTACTACGACTAAGCCCATTGTTGCTGTCACTGTGTAAATTCCTCTAGTTGGGGGTCTTCCTCTATTTCATTAACCTTCCACTTTACCAAGCATGATGTCCTTCTCCAGGGATTGGTCACTCCTGACAACAAGTTCAAAGTATGAGAGACGAAGTTTGCCTATCACTGCACACACATATCAACAACATCGCACACTTAGACAGCTTCTAAGGAACATTCTGGCTGAATTTCTTTCAACACAGATTAGTTTGTTCTTTTGGCAGTTCTAGGTACTTTCAACATTCTTCGGCAACACCATAATTCAAATTCATAAATTTTTCTCCAGTCTTCGTTATTCATTGTCTAGCTTTTACATGCATATGAGGTGATTGAAAATACCATAGATTGGGTCAGACACACCTTAGTACTCAAACTGACATCTTTGCTCTTGAACACTTCAAAGAGGCTTTTTGCAATGGATTTGATATGTCACTGATTTATTTCTTTTTTTAAGTTTCATTTATCAAGAGTAACTTTATTGTTCATTGGGGAATTATCATTTATCTTTTTTTTTTTTAACCTTTTATTGTGAATTGAGTGGTAGTTTACATTGGAGAACATTGGTTTTGCACTCATCCTATCGTAATTTGTTTTATTGCAATGATTATAATCCCTTCCATATATCATCATTTAACAGTATTTGCTTCTATTCTCTCTCTCTCTTTTTTAATGTACTCAAAAACACTCAGGAATATATAATCATTTAAACAACCAAAGGGCACATTCTGAAAGCTAGCCTCCTGGTCACCAGCACACAGGCTTTCTCTTTCCATGAGTCTAGAGTCCTCAGGTGCTCCATCTCTCTATGCCTTCACCTTTGCCTCCATCTCTGGTGTCGCTGCTTCTCTGGTTAGGGCCCCATGTTCTGTTCATGCTCTTCTCCCTTGATGGTCCTAGGAGCCTCTGTTGCTGGAATGTTAAGATTAACTACTCTCTCTTTTATGTTACAAAACTTCTATCTTTACAGTTGTGTCACTGATTTCTTGACTACTGCTTCCATGAATGTTTTATGGATCCAAGCAAAATGAGGTCTTTAACAATTTCAACTTTTTCTGTTTTTCATGATGCTGTTTATTGGTCTGGTTGTGAACATTTTTGTTTCTTTACAGTGAGGTGCAATTCCATTTCATTTTTGATGATTTCCAGTTTTCCCAGATGCATACTTTGTACATTCTAGGTTCCAGTATTAGTTGATTAGTTTGCAGCTGCTTCTTCTCATTTTGAATTGTGTCCCATCAGCAAATGAAGGTACTGAAAGCTTTACTCCAGCCACATTATTAAGGTCAAATCTACTTTGAGAAGGCAGTTCTTCCTCAGTTGTATTTTGAATTCCTTCCAACCTGAGGGACTCAACAGCTGGGCTCTCTAAAGGAGTAAAACCAGTGCCATCCAACCTGAGGGGCTCATCGTATACTAGACAATGTTTTGCTGATATTCATACGGTTTTCAGTGTCTAACCTTTCAGAAGTGGTCTGCCTCTCTCCTTCTTCCTAGTCTTGAAGCTCCACTGAAACCTGTCCTCCATGGGTGACCTTGGTGGCAATTAAAATACTGGTGGCACAGCTTCCAGCATCACAGCAACACATAAGCCACCAAAGTATGATGAACTGGCAGACAAGTAGTGGGTATGTTCAATAAAACCTAAATTTATTGCCTACAACCCCTAATGCAATAATGGAGCCCTGGTGCAGTGCTGTGGGTTAATGTGCTGGACTGCAAAGTCAGTCTGAACCACAGGTCGGTGGTTCAAGATCACCAGTCACTCCTCAGAAATCCAATATGGGGTTGCTATGGGTTGGAACTGACTCAACAGCACTTAACAACAACAACAATGAAATAATGGATATAGATAATAAGCATCAGTGGCTACTAACATCACATAAGTGCCTTCTCATTGAATATCATAACACCAACTATGAAGTATTTTTTAACTTATTTATAAACTTTTAACTATAGTTTGGGTAAAAATTTACAAAAAACTTAGTTTTCCATTCAACAATTTATACACGTTGTTCTTCATGACATTAGCTATAATTTCCTCAGTGTAATAAATTGCACTCTTCCCACTTTCTCCAGTGATCTTTTCCTTTGCCTTTTGAGTACATGCTAACATTTTGGTCTTATATGGTTGATTATACTGAGTTCATCCTAGATTTTATGGTTCACTTTGTAGGCCTGTCTATTATTTTGCTGGAGTCCTGGTGTGGCACTGTGGGATAAAGCACTGGACTACAAAATTGGTTGGAATCACAAGGTCAGTGGTTCAAATTCAACAGCCACTCCTTGGAAACCCTATACAGGGTTGCCAAGTCGGAACCAATTTGATGGCACTTAACAACAACAACAACAACAATTATTCGGTTGAAAGCTTATTCTGGTGATAGATTCAATTCCAGGTTTGAGGATTGTCTAAGGGTCACAGAAGTGGGGATTACTCCAGTATCTATCAGACCAATAAGTTTGGTCTTTTTTTATATTAAATTTTGTTCTACTCCCCCCACCCCCTCTATTCAGGATCTTCTATATTGTGATCCTGTTCAGAGCAGTTGGTAGTGGTAGCTGGGCACCATCTAGCTCTTCTGGTCTCAGTGTAAGAGGGCTATGCTTTATGTGGTCCATTAGTCCTTTGATTTTCTTCCTTTTTTGCTCCAGATGGTGAGAAACAGACCATTAGTTGAACTATGAAGTATTCTTGCCTGAGAAATACTGAATCCAAACCTGACCAAACAGTAAAATGCAATTTATAAAAATCATGAGATTCTTGCAAACATAACATTGACAGGATATTTTATCATATTAAGTAATTAATATGATAATGCGAGTCCTGGTGTGGCACTGTAGGATACACTCGACCACAAGGTCAGTTTGAGCTGCAAGATCAATGGTTCAAACTTACCAGCTGTTCCTTGGAAACCCTTTACAGGGTCACTATGGGTTGAAACTGACTTGATGGTACTTAACAAGAACAACAATATGGTAATAGCATTATGTTTATTACTGTAATAATATAATTATTGTTGTGCAAAAATAAGGTACATACTGAAAATATTTACAGTTGAATGATAAGATGTCTGGGATTCTCTTCAAAATAATACAAGCAGGAGTATGCGGTAGAGACGAAACAATTCAGGCTCTGGGTATGTGATAGTTCATTATATTATTAGGTTTCCCTGTGTATATGTTTGAAATTTTCCATATTAATTTTTTGTTTTTGTTTTTAATTGTCTGGCATATTCCCACCACAAAACATCCACAGTTAACATTTTAATGTGCATTTTTCTAATATTTTTCCAGAAGAATATCTTTGTTACAATAATATATAGAGTATATGGAGTCCTGGTGTGGCTCTGTAGAATAAAACACTGGACCAGAGGGTCGGTTTGAACCACAAGGTCAGTTGAACATATAGTATACATTTCATATTTTATGAAATCATGACATGATAATACCATTCTGCAACTTTTGTTTCACACTAAACAATGTTTTAATGTTAGTAAATATAGACTTAAATCATTTTTATTCACTAGTACCATGACTGTTTTAAAACTGTTTCTCAACTTTTGGACAGTTGAGTCATTTCCTATTTTTCACTGTCATGAATAATGTTACCATAAACCAATTTACGCAATGCAAACTGATACAAGCAAGAACTCGGGAGCAAGGGCTGACTGGTTCTAAGGATACATATTTAGTGCTTTTGATATACAAGGGCTCATATCCTGGAATATGATGAGATGAGGATTCCTGATTCTGACTCATAATGACCCTATTTTCTGAAGAGTGGCTGGTAGGTTTGTACCACTGACTTTGTGGTTAGTAGTCCAGTGCCACACCAGAATTCTCTTAACATAGCTTTCCATTGCAAGGTGAGCTTGAACCGCTGATGTTGCAGTTCAAATAGACTTTGAAGCCCAGCACATTAATCCACACAGAGTAGCTCCATGTAAATAGCAACAAAATTTTTGTGTTTTCGTATACTATATAAACCATAAGTATCTCAAATGAAGACGTTATGAAGGAGGGAGACAGGGCTGAGCTGAACCAGGGATGAATTAAGGTTTGCATAAAGAAAGCAAGGAGCATCAGAGTATAGGACCAGAATGAGCAAATTCACCATGGAAGGAAAAGGACAAAACATGCTAAGGAGCAAACACTGAAAGCATAGTTCAGTTACCCTGACTTTAAAGTTATTATATATAGATATAGGCAGACAGAGTTGTTGTTTGTTGTTAAGTGCCATTCAGTTGATTCTAACACACAGCGACCCTGTATAGGGTTTCTGAGGAGTGGCTGGTCAGTTTGAACCCCTAGCCTTGAGGTCCAGTGCTTATCCTATAGTGCCACACCAGAACTCTGGCAGACAGAGTTGTTGTTAAGTGCCGTTGAGTCAGTTCTGACCCATAACGACACTGTATAGGGCTTCCAAGGAGTGGCTGGTGAGCTTAAACCATTGACCTTGCGGTTCAAATTGACTTTACAGCCCAGTGCATTAATCCACAGCACTACACCAGAACTCTGGCAGACAGAGTAGCTCCAAAATCTTTGTGTTACCATATGAAGAAAATTAATACACAAATACCTTGACCAATAATTTTTCTTCATATATTGATAACTCTTAAAAGGAAACCTTTAATGTTCAAATTAAAGGTATAAGAAACCAAGAAAGAAACAGATAAAACCTGGAGTAGAAATTTATGGACAAGAATTAACTATATGCAGTGGGGAAAAGTAAGTGCCAAAGTCTGATTTAAAAAAAAAAGTGTATGTAGCAGAATACCATCAAAAGATATGTTATATGAGGATCTTCCCAAATAGAGCTGCACTTAAATCTTTTGCAGGGTAGTTTTAGTGTTGAGAACCAAATATTTTTGGTAAACAATTTCCTGTTAGCAAATATATTAGCTCATGTTCAAAACACATAGTTGTATCATTTCTGGTTTATAAGAAGATTCTCAAAATGTGAAAGAGAAACACTGGCCTCTTCATCCAAGTCAGCATCAATTTGTTTAGGTACATGTTTTAAAAGGGCTTTCATTCTCAGTATTCACTCTTGACTTTTCATTGCATCTTTTCTCCCAGGCACATGTATCTCTGGCATATTGCTTTGGGGGAAATGGGTGTCAGCAATATCTAGTTCTATTTTAAGTCCGAGGAGGAGCACATGCAATACAAGTAGGAATAAGGAAAAGAAAAAGAAGTGAACTGTCTGCTAAAATATAGCTAGGTGTATTTGGTATTGTGTTTTAAGTTAACCTTCTATTTATCCCATTTTGGAGAGCTTCAAACAAAGTAGTACAGAAGAGAGACCTTACAAGTGTTTGGATAGACAGTTGGCCATGGGCTGTATTCACTGGCTTTCTTATAGCAATCATGAATAAAGTAAAACAAAACAGAAATCAACTATGTTTTATTTAACCTGGAAGGTGAGAGGATAAGGTGATCCAAATACTTTGAGCCATAATTACCCAGGTGCTTTAAGCAAAAATACTTTTTTTCCAAATCCAGCAGACCACCAAGATTAGAGCAGAAGCTGAGGAATGAGTTATTTCCATGTTCCATCACTTTGAGATATAGACCACACAGACAGGAATAAGTTTATACTGGTTAAATCCTCTCAAGAAATGATCTTCATGTTTAGATATGAAGCTTAGAGATTCCCAAATTCCTATATGTCTGCAGTGTGGCGCATGGCAAATCTGAGCTTCCATCTCCAATACATTCTCCTTCAGCCAAAATAAACAAACAAAAGAGTTTCCCTGTTGAGGACTAAAGTAATAAAACCAAACCAGTGCAATGAGAAAGGCTTGCTATCTGGCTCTGAGAGCCCGCCAACAATGATCTCAGGTAGCAGAAAGATCAAACTGGAATTGTCTGGAGCCAAGAGATTAGAAAACAACTGCTATTTAGGGCCTCAGTTTTTGCTAGGATGCTGAACCCTAACACTTACCTAACCACATTTTGCAACATTCTAAAGTATGCCCTGACTGGGATTTCTTGAGGGCTCAGTCCCAGAACATCATAATTGGAGAGCAATTAAAGGTGAAATTTGGTTCTTTTGAAGCCTCAGAGGCTGCAAAGAGATGAGTTACTGAAGTCATCAACTGGGAGCCAGTTCTCTGATAAAGACTTCTTGTATGGCACCAGCATAAAGAAGAAGCTGAAGCACAACATGGTCCAGAACTAAGAAGGGCTCCCACTGTCCACTGACCAGAAACCAGCTGCTATGGAGTCAATTCTGACCCATGGTGACCTCATGTGCATCAGAATAGACTGTGTAGTTAGCAGTGTAGTGTTTATCTTAAAGCGCCACATCAGGACTCCATAGAATGCATACTTTTATAATTAAAATAATTTTTATTCAGTAACAGGGTTACTTCATTTTTAATTTATAACACATAGAATCATCTAATTAACTCAGAATTATGAACATTTATAACAGTGAGGCACAACAGAGACCAGTATTGTTGTTTGCTGTTTAGTACCATCAAATCCATTCATAGCAACCCTATATCGTTTCCAAGGTGTAGCTGGTGGGTATGTATCACCTACCTTGTGGTTAGCAGTCCAGTACTGACCCTACAGCACCACACCAGGACTCCATTAAGTAAAAAGTTGTAGATTTTATATCCATGGCATCAGACAAATTCACATTGAGAAAAAGTTATGTTTCAGAACACTATGTTTTAATTCTTGGACTCCAAGAGTATAAAAATACATGCTAAGCTGAAAAAACAATTTCAGGTACTCACTGATTCCTTGAAAAAGCTCCTCAATATTAATAGCATTCTTTGCACTTGTCTCCACCACGATGGCACCTATGGATTCCGCGTACTCCTTAGCATCCTTCAAGGGAACCTCTCTGAAAAAGAGGTCAAACCCTTACAGATATGAATGCTCCTTTGAAAAATACAAAAATTGAAGAAAACTGAGTAATAAAACCCTGGGAAAACAGTTTCTTCAATGTTCTTATAAAATAATACCAACTCAATCACTCAGCAAATATTGACAGTCTAGTATAGGTGAGGACTCCTGGTATGGTGTTGTAGGATCAGCACTGGACTGCAAATCACAAGGTCATAGTTCAAACCCAGCAGCTGTTCCTCAGAAACCCTATACAGAGTTACTATGAGTCAGAACTGACTCAACGGCATTTAACAACAGTATAGGTGAGACATTTTAACATTTGAAACCTCCATGGAAATAAAACATGCATATACAAAACAGAGTTCCCTGGTACCACAGAAGGAGGATTGCAAATCAGGAGGAAAAATAATGAGTATGACATTACACACTTTTCACAGGGTTTATTCCCCACCACCCCCATGATAACGCAATGTAAAAAACAAAACAAAACCTGTTTTTAGTGTGTGCTTTTATAAGACTTTTAATACATTATCTTTCACAAATCTGAGAAAATACCGTGACAGATGATGCAACATGACTTGGAGGTTTGGAAATATGTATAATTGCAGCTATACACTGATACACTATGACACACCTGGACTTTCACCTTTGACACATATTATTCCTGTAAGATTTTAGGACATAAACTCTATTTAAACAAACAATGTCAAAAACTATTTATTCATAATTTTGATTGTGAAGATACTGTAGTGGATCTAAAGAAAAAAACAATAGCTCCTATTCTTCAGAGGTAGCACAGTGGCTCTTTATGATAAGTACTGAATTACTAACCATAGGTCAGTGGTTTGAGCCCACCAGCTGATCTGTGGGAGAAAGATGAGGCTTTCTGCTCACACAAGGATGTGCAGCATAGGAAGCCATAAACAGAGTAGTTATGAGTTGGAATTGACTTAATTGCCCCTAACAACAACAACATTATTCAGAAGTTTATTCATTTATTCACGTCTTTATTGAGCCGCTATTGCATGCCAATCCCTTTTGCAGGTATATGGAAAACCAATGGTCCCCATCTTTGGAAACCTACATTTTAGAGTAAAGACAAACACACCCATGGTCATTCTTATCCATAACATTGCAATATCTGCAATGTTTGAATACTATAGTGCTTCAGGAGTTGGGGGAGGGTGGTTAGAAAAGTGATGCACTTTGACCAGTGTGGCCCAGAAAGACCCCCTGGAAAAGGTAAACTTAAGTGTGATCACATAAAATAGAACATGGACAAGAAACTGTGATGGAAGGGTGTTCAACACAAGGGAATAAGCCTGATTAAAACTTTTATTCTCAGTTAATATTAAACATTGATTCTGCACCAGATACTGCCTTGGGTATTACAGGTGGATGTTAAAATGAATGTGATGCCCTCCTCTAAGACTGAAACTCAAAGGGAACAAATGAACAGACATGTAAGCTTGCTGGCAACCACATTGGTCTACTGGTGAGTAGAAGAGGAGGATAGGCAGCAATGAAGAAATGAGCTGAGTTCAACCATGTTCCATAGACTCCTGTTGACCTGGAGATGACAGAGAGAAGAGGAAGGGCTGGTTGGTCCAAAGTATGGGGAAACCTGAGCCTACGGACATAAGTCACAGAGGGCTAGAGCTGAGAGTGAAGTATCCAGCTGATATGAAGTGAGGGGAGATGCACAAGAACATCCAAACTTGCATATCATACTCATTTGACCTAGCATCAATGGCTTGATAATCAGAACTCGACTAGAGGAAGATAAAAACAAACAAAAAAAAGAACAAAACAATTTTTGATGAAAGAAATGCATGTAAATTGCTACAATTTGACGAACTTGACCTATACTAATGCAGGTAGTAACGCTGAATATCAACAGAGAGGGAAGGAGTCTTCACATCAAGTATCAATGCTATCCCCCCTCTGTACACAGGATAAATAGGGATGGGCAACTTAGACCTTGGCTACCTAAAATGAGGGGGTGATAAAGGCATGAAGTGACTGGCTTACAAGGTTTCAAGGGGGGAGTTTAGTTTAAGAGTGTGTTGGGGAAGAAAGAGTCCCTACTGAATAGTTTTCATTTTGTCTAGATGGGTCTGGTTAAAAGAGATGGGGATAAGATTCTTATGATTCAACAGTGAGTAATTGTTATCATGACTAATTGCAACTGTCACAATTGTAAAGACAGAAGTTTTGTAACAAAAATATGAGAGTGGTTAATCTTACAGTCTAGAAACAAAGGACCCTGGGATCATCAATGGAGAAAAGCACAAGTGGAATGCAAGACTTTATCCAGAGAAGTAGCGACACCAAAGATGGAGGCAGAGATGGAAAGAGGAGCAGCTAAGGACTCTAGATTCATGGGAAGAGAGGGACTAAGAGCTGGTGGCCAGGAGGCAGACTTGCAGAATGTTCTCTTTGGTGGTGTAAATTATTATATATTCCTGAGTGTTAAAAAAAAAAAAAAAAGCTAAAGTGAATAGAGAGAAATATTGTTAGCTGATGGTACATGGAGGGGATTATAATTATTGTAATGACACAAGGTGTATGCTTTGTTGAATGCAAAACTGATGATCTGTCCTGTAAACTTTCATTCAATCCACAATAAAAACGTTTTAAAAAATGTTTGAATGGAGGGAAGGTCAGCATGGAGCTCACAGAGGGAGGGTCTACTGGAATAGTAGGAAATGGTAGGACACAGAAAGCCTGTCTTGTATCCAGGGGCCACTGAAGAACCAAAGAGTGACAGGGTGA
Source organism: Chrysochloris asiatica (assembly GCF_000296735.1). Lineage (NCBI taxonomy): Eukaryota > Metazoa > Chordata > Mammalia > Afrosoricida > Chrysochloridae > Chrysochloris > Chrysochloris asiatica. The sequence continues at coordinate 1,387,183 of NW_006408886.1, read as the reverse complement.
GCTCCACAGTCAAGGAAGACACACTACACAAAACAGACTAAATAGGGATATGGGTGAAAAAGTGAGGAGCTTGAAAGCTCTTCTAATGCTATAGGCAAAAAATAAGAAAATTATGGACCAGGAAAATTAAACAAAACCCATTGCTGTTGAGTTAATTCTAATTCAAGGCAACCTCGTGTATTAAAGTATGCTCCATATGGGGTTTTGTGGCTATAATCTTCATGGAAGTGGATCACCAGGCTTTTCTTCCACAGCACTGCTGGGTAGGTTTGCACCACCAACCTTTTAGGTTAGTTGCTGTTAGATGCCATCGAGTTGGTTCCACTTATAGTGATCCTATGCACAACAGAACAAAACACTACACCGTCGTGCGCCAATCGTTTAGAATTTTCCATTTTTTCTCTGACCCTCCACTATGACAAACATGATATCCCTCTCCAGGGGCTGGCATCTCCTGATACGTCCAAAGTATGAGAGAAGAAGTCTGGCCATCTTGGCTTACAAGAAGCATTCTGACTGTACTTCTTCCAACATAGATTGGTTTGGTCTTCTGGTGGTTCACACCCAATATTGTCCTCCAACACCATAACTCAAATGCATCAATTCTTCTATGGTCTTCCTTATTCATTGTCCAACTTTCACATGCATATGAGGTCATTGAAAATACCATGGCTTGGTTCAGGAGCATCTTAATTCTCAAACTAACATCTTTGCTCTTAAGCAGTGGTCTCTCTGATCTTCATCAGTATTTTAAGTCCTCTTCATTTTAAGCAAGGAAGGTTGTATTATCTACACACCACAGTTTATTAATGAGTCTTCCTCCAATTCTGATGCCTTGTTCTTCTTGGTATAATTCAGCTTCTCAAATTATTTGCTCAGCATACAGATTGAGTAAGTATGGTGAAAGAACACAGCCCTGGCACATACTTTTCCTGATTTTAAATTAGAACAAGTGCATGAGAGTCAAAATATGACCTTGAAAACATCCCACCTAAATTTAAAGATCATTTCAAGAACAGATTTGATGCATTAGACACTAATAACAGAAGAATTGTGAAATGACATGAAGAACAATATACAGGAAGAAAGCAAATGACATTAAGAAAACTAGAAAGAAGGAAAAGGCCAAAATAGGTGTCAGAAGAGACTCTGAAACTTGCACTGTAGCATAGAGATGTTAAAGCAAATGGTATTAATAAGGAAGTAAAAGAGCTGAACGCAAAATTTCAAAGGGCAGCTCAAGAAGGCAAAGTCATCTATTAAAATGAAACGTTCCCCTAGAAACAAATGAGAATGAAAATACAACATACAGCAAAAGCAGTAAAGAGAGGACAATTTATTGCATTAAATGCACATATCTAAAAAGAAGAAAGAACCAAAACCAACATATTAACACACTATCTCAAACAATTAGAAAAAGACAAGCAAAGTAAATCTGCAGTCACTAGAAGAAAATAAACAATAAAGATTAGAATAGAAATAAATGAAATAGAAAGCAAATAAACAAAAATATATAGAAGGAATCCATAAGACAAGAAGCTGGTTCTTTGAAAGGATTAATAAAATTGACAAATCATTGGCAAAACTAACAAAAGAAAAGAGGGAGAATATTGAAAGTACCATGGACTGCTAGAAGAACAAATGAATCTGTGTTGGATGACGTATAATCAAAGTGTTCCTTAGAAGCCAGGATGGTGAGATTTCATCTCTCATACTTCAGAAATATTCTCAAGAGGGACTAGTGCTTGGAGAAGGACATCATGGTTGGAAAAGTGGAGGTTCAGCAAAAAAGAGAAAGCCTTCCAAGAAGATAGATTCACACAGTGGCAGCAGCAATGGGCTCAAAGGTAATGAAGAATGTGAGAATAGTGCAGGACTGGGTAGTGTTTTGTTCTGCTGTGCATTGAGTACCTATGAGTAGGAACCTAACAACAACACCACCACCCTTTGTTTTTGTTTCCAAATTTCACATTCCAATCACCAGTAATTATCAATGTATCTTGTTTGCATGTTTGATCAATTTTAGACAGCAGAAGTTGGTAAAAATCTTTGATTTCTTCAGCTTTGGCTTTAGTGGTATCACTGACAGCACTGTACTTCAGGATACATCTTGAAATGTTCTTTTTGATGATGAAAGCGTCACTATTCTCCTCTTCAACTTGTCATTTCTAGCATAGTAGACCATGATTATCCTATTCAAAACAACCAATACCAGTCCATTTCAGCTCACAAATGCTTAGGATATCAATCTTTTTGCATTCAATTTCATTTTTGATGACTTTCAATTTTCCTAAATTCTTACTTTGTACATCCTGCATTCTGAATACTAATGGATGTTTTCAGTTACTTCCACATTAGCAAATAAAGGTACTGAAACTTTACTCTGCATCATAAAAGTCAGCTTTAAGGATAGCTCTTCCCAGTCACATTTTGAGTACCTTCCAACCGGAGGGCTTAATTTTCTAGCATTAAAATCCAGTTTAAAATCAGGGATGGTATGTATCATGGTTCTGCATCCTTTCTGTATGCTGAGCAAATAATCGGAGTAACTAGACTATATGAAGAACTTGGCATCAGGACTGGAGGAAAACTTTGCTTTCTGAAAGTAAAGAAGACATGATGTATTTACTGATGATGAACAGAGGAAACAGTCTTCATATGAATGACAGCTCAATAATAATAAAAAAAAATCCTTATAACTGGACTAATAATCAACATTTTGATAAACAGAAAATATTGAAGTTGTCAAGGATTTCATTCTATAATCCACATCTATGTTGATCTACAATCAGAAAAAATATTGAAGTTGTCAAGGATTTCATTCTATAATCAACATCTATGTTGATCTACAAACAACATCTATGGAAGCAACAGTTAAAAAAAAAAATCAACGGTTGTGTTACTACATTGGCCCAATCTACAAAAAATCTCTTTAAAATTTAAAAAGCAAAAATGTCCTTTTAACGGTATACCTGACTCAAGGTTCAGTATTTTCAATCACCTCACATGCATGTGAAAGTGGAACAATGAAGAAACAGCAAAGATGAACTGATGATATCTTTGAATTATGGTGTTGATGAAGAATATTAAATATCTTATGGACTACCAGAAGTGTACAGGGTCGCTATGGGTCGGAACCGACTCGAAGGCACTTAACAACAACAACAACAACCAGAAGAGTAAGGACCTCTGGTAGCGTAGTGGTTATGAGTTGGGCTGCTAACCTCAAGGTCAGCAGTTTGAAACTACCAGTTGTTCCATGGGACAAAGATGAGGCTTTCTGCTCCTGTAAAGATTTATAGCCAGAAACCCTATGCAGGATCACTGAGCACATAACCATCACCACCGCCACCACCACAACCACAAGAAGAATGAACAGATCTGTCTTAGAAGAATTGTAGCCATACTGCTCCTTAGTACTGAGGATAGTGAGAATTTGTCTCATACTTTGGACAAGTGAGGGTGCAGTGGCTCTGTAGGGTAAGTACTAGACTGTGAATCACAAACTTGGTGGCTTGAGCCCACTAGCTGCTCTGCAGGAGACAGAGCATGCCTTCAGTTCCCACAAAGATATAGAGTTGCTATCAATTGGAACCGACTTGAGGGCAAATAACAGTAACATTGCATATGTTATCAGGTGGGCCCAGTGCCTAGAGAAGGGCACCATGCTTGGTAAAGAAGAGGATCAGCAAAAATGAGACAGAATTTTAATGAGATAGATTGATACAGTCGCTGCAACAATAGTTTCAAACATAGCAATGATTGTGAGGATGGGGTGTGACCAGGCAGTGTTTCATTCTGTAGTATACATGGCTTTTATGAGTTAGAACCAAATCTTAGGGATGTAACAACAACTCCTAGAAAGATAATATGCATTTTATTTGAGTTATTAGCAAGTTGTCAATTACCTTGGTAAGCCATAAGCACCATCTTTGCTCAATCCCGCCTAATCATTTTGTGCGAGTCACAAAGCCATGCCTGGCTAGAATGGCCATATTAATTCACTGCACTATAGATTTTGTTATTGTTAGGTGCCATCGAGTCAGTACCGACCCATAGCGACCTCATGCACAGCAGAACAAAACACTGCCCAATCCTGGGCCAATCTCACTACTGTTGCCATGCTTCAGTTCATCGATGCTGACAGTTGGCCAATCCATCTCGTTGGGGGTCTTCCTCTTTTGCTCTGACCCTCTACCTTACCAATCATGATATCCTTCTCCAATGACTGATCCCTCCTGACAATATGTCCAAAGTATGAGAGAAGAAGTTTGGCCATCTTGGCCTCCAAGGAGCACTCTGGCTGCAATTCTTCCAAAACGGATCTATTGGTTCTTTTGGCAGCCCATGGCACTTTCAACATTC
>NW_006408886.1:1356614-1378518 GCF_000296735.1 Chrysochloris asiatica | reverse complement strand
CGGTTCCGACTCGATGGCACCTGACAACAACAACAACAAATGGCCATTAGATAGATTTCATGCCTGGAAATGTACCCAGCATTGGGGATAACATTGCAGTCAAACAACAGAAAGGCCTATAAAGTGAATAATAACACTCATGAGGACCATACTCCTCAGAATAATTAATGATATGAGACCAAAAGGATAGCATTTGCCCTAAAACAAAGTTCAGAAGGCAGGATGGAGCAGGACATAAGGATAAATGGAGATGGAAATACTTGTAGTATTTGCCTGAGTAGGGCAGAGCCTGAGGGACCACATAGCTGAGAGCCCAAAGACAAGAGCGAAGCATATCTACAATATGGCAGAGAAGAGGCATTCCTGACTGAAGATCTGCTACATACCAAGTTGTTTCTGATCCTTAATTGTAGCTTGTTCACTTCCCTAATAAATCTCATAATCATGAGTATTGTCTCTGAGTTGTGTGTGGCCATTTCAACAGTTTATTTAACCCAGATGTGAAGCAGCAGAGAGTGCTATGGGATGGATGGTTGGTGTTAGAAGAGGGCAAAGAAGGGTGAAGGATGGAGGTTATGTCTGACCTCTGTCTCAGCCTTGGGCTGAATTTTTTCATTTTTTTTTTTTTTTTTAGAAAACTTCCTTTATTTTTTTTAAAAATTTAATTTAAGGGTTTTTTATTGTGGATTGAATGAAAGTTTACAGGGCATATCATCAGTTTTACATTCAACAAATCATACACCTTGTTTCATTAAAATGATTATAATCCCCTCCATGTACCATCAGTTAATAGTATTTCTCTCTATTCACTTTACCTTTTGAAAAAACAAACAAACAAACAAACAAACAACAACAAAAAAATCCTCACAAAGGCATATATAATAATTTACACCTCCAAAGGGCACATTCTGCAAGTCTGCCTCCTGGTCACCAGCTCTTGGTTCCTCTCTTCTTGGTCCATGAATCTAGAGTCCTCAGCCGCTCTCCCTCTCCATGCCCCCATCTCTACCTCCATCTCTGGCACTGCTGCTTCTCTGGATAAGGTCCTGCATTCTGCTTGTGTGCTTCTCTCTTGATGGTCCTAGGGTCCTCTGTTTCTGGACTGTAAGATTAACCACTCCCCTGTTTTTGTTACAAAACTTCTACATTTACAATTGTGACCATTGCAATTAGTCATGATAACAATTATTCACTACTGAATCTTACGAATCTTATCCCCATCTCTTTTCACCATACCCATCCAGACAAGATGACAGCTATTCAGTGGGGAGTCTTTATTCCCCCCATACTCTTAAACTAAGCTCTCTCTTGAAACCTTGTAAGTGAGTCACTTCATGCCTTTATTGCCCCCTCATTTTAGATAGCCAATGTCTAAGTTGCCTGTCCCTATTGACCCTGTGTACAGATGGGATAGCATTGATACTTGATGTGAAGACTCTTTCCCTCTCTGCTGGTATTTACAGTAATTACCTCTCTGAGTATAGATCAGGTTCATCAAATTGTAGCAATTTACCCTTGTTTCTTTCATCAAAAAAAAAAAAAAATTTTTTTTTTTTTCAATCTTCCTCTAGTCGAGTTCTGATTATAGAGCCATGGAGGCTAGGTCAAAAGGGTACTGTATGCAAGTTTGGGTGTTCTTGTGCATATCCCCTCACTTGATATCAGCTGGAGGCTTCACTCTCAGCTCTAGCCCTCTATAGGTATGTCCTTATACATGGGCTCAAGTGTCCTCAGGTCTCACCACACTTTGGACCAACCAGCTCTTCCTCTTCTCTCTCTCATCTCCAGGTCAACAGGATTCAATAGACTGGGGTTGAACTCAGACCATTTCTTCACTGATGCCTTTCCACCTCCTTCCTCTCACCAGTAGACCAAAGTGGTCACCAGCAAGCTTACATGCTTTTTTTGTGTGTTCCCTTTGAGTTTCAGGCTTAGAGGGGAGTTTGTTCTGAAGGCACTTTATTGCTAGCCTTGATGTATTCCTGGTGAACAGCTTGCATATTCTTGTAGTAGCCAGTCATGCTGACATTTTTGTTTTGGGTTTTTCCTGATGATCTTTCTTTGAAGATGTATCTTCTGTCACTGTAGCTGTTCCAGTCTGCTTGTCGTTTCTAGTGGTAATGTTCCACCTCATAAGGTTCTGGAGGGGACTCAGGATTCCTTCCACTTAAGGTCCTGTACACTACAAAGGCTTTGCAAGAGGTCTATTTCACTGGGCAAGTTGCAGAAACCCTTTTAGGTATTGCAATCAGTTATAGGCTGAAGACGGGCTTACAAGTTTTCTGTAATCATGTTTCCCAACATTCCTTTCTATCCCACTCAAGTGTTTATTTTACAATAGTAGGCAAGGGAAACTAACAATCATAAGACAGTCAAGCATTTTAATATTATTTTCCCTCTTCAAGCTATACCTAGATCCCTGTATCCCAGAGCCGTGTTGTTCCAAGGTTGAGTATGCATCACTATTTACCTCTGTCTCACTTAGACCACACAAACCTGTCTCAGTGTTCCCTATCTATCCTTTTCTTCCACCTCCTTCCCCCTTCTTGTATTGCCCTCCCCAACAACCAAACTAACCACCCCACCCAACCTCATTGTGGTTACCTTATTTTCCACTAATTCTACCCTCCATTTAAGGCAGTCTATTTCATCATGTAATCTACGTGACCTTCCCACCACCTGGATCTCTGTTCCTCTGTGTTTACCTTCTTTCACATTGTAATTGTTTTGATCATAGACTTACCTCCCAGATCCTCTGTTCTTATAATTTTATTCTGTTCTTAATTCTTCCATTTCTTGATTGAGTTCAGGGTGATGCTACTATGTACATCATCCTGTAGTTGTTGTCTGTTCTTGTTGGTTCTCAGTCCACAGAACTTCCTTTAGGATGTTTTTCATAGCAGGGTTGGCTTTGGCAAAATCCCTTAGCTTCTGTTTACCCTCGAATGTTTTGATTATACCATCGTATTTAATTGACAGCTTTGCTGGGTAGAAGAATCTTGGGTGGCAGTCTTTGTTTTTTTTTTTGCTTTTAGGGTTTTATATATGTCTCCCCATTGCCTTCTCGCCTGCATGGTTTCTGTTGAGAGATCCAAACTTATTCAGATTTGCTTGCCTTTGTATGTTACACTTCTTTTTTCCCTCGATGCTTTCAGGATAGTCTCCTTATCTTTGATTTTGGAGAGCTTGATTATTATAAGTCTTGGCTATTGTCATTTAGGGTCTATCACTCCTGGGGTTCGATGAGCTTCTTGAATGCTTATCTTTTCACTTTTCAGAATGTTAGGAAAATTTTCTTCCAGAAGCTTTTCAACTATCTCCTCTGTGGACTTGTATGATTGTTCCTGTTCCAGAATGCCGATAATTCTTAAGTTATTCCTCTTCATGTTGTCCATCATGAATCTTACGCCTTCTTCTCATTTTTTAAATCCTTTTTTGTGTTTGTTCTTCTATCTTAGTAGTGTTGAGAGATTTATCTTCTAGCTCACTAGTTCTGGCATCTATCTCTTCCATTCCACTCTTTTGCCCTTTCAGTGTATTGTCCATTTCTGATATTCTGTTATTAATCATCTGGACCTCTTTCTGTACGTTTTGAATTGTTTCCAGTGCTGTATCTATCTTATTTGTTTCTGTAGTGCTTTCCTGACTTCCTAATTTTTCTAAACTCCAATGTAAAGTGTTTTGATACATTTTGTAATCATTTTTCTGAATTCCTTCTCAGGCATTTCCAAAGCCTGCCCATCTTCCAGTATGGAGTGTAGGTCTACTTCCAGCCCATTTGCCTCAGTCACTTTATCTTGTTTCTAGACATGTGCAGATATAGTCTTCTGCTTCTGTTTTTTGGACATATTCAGGAATTATCTGTGGCCTTAATACATAGATGGGTGTGTATTTTTATATTTTTTATGCTTTCTGATTGCCTCTAGGTAGATGCGATCTGGAAATGGGCTTCCCTTTTCACTCTTCTTCCTGGGAAATTTCAAGATGCCACTGTTTGTCATTTTGATGTAATTTAGGATTTAATTTTCAACTTATTTCCTTTTTAATCTGCCTGTCCCACTCCACAATCCTGTTCAGGCCTTTTTTCTAGTTATAAACAGTTCAGGGCCAGCTGTAACCATTTGGTTTTAAGTGGAAACTGTCTCTTTAAATTTCAAGGAGATATGTGCAAATGCGTAGTAGAACACTTTGAGGGTTGAGCTGTGCTGTCCACTTGCTCAGGCACCCCTATGGTCACCAGAATGGAGGTGGGCAAATAGCGAGAGACCAATGAACAGATAGCAAATAAAAAAAGAATGTCCACACCTGTATCTCCGCAGATCTGTCAGGCATCCGTGGCTGCTCTGATCTTTCCCCCACTTGGTCTTGCCCAAGATGGAGGTTCTGGGAGCAGCTGAGCGTCTTTAATTAGAAAGCAATGGATATCTTGCATCTGCTATAAATTTCCCTAGCTGTAAGCCTTCCAACCTTCTAAATATTCATTTATATGTGGTTCAGAGTTCTAGGACCATCCCCTGAGCCTGCTTGGTCCGGTATTCTGTCTTGTTGCTGGCGGAGCTCCTCACTGCACTTTTACCCAAGCTGCCATCTTGTTTGTTATCAGTTTTTTCATTTTTATTGTGAACTGAGTGATGGTATACATGGGAGAACATCTGCTTTACACCATCAGTTCATTACAATGATTACAATTACCTGTGTATCATCATTCAATAGTTTGTTTCCATTTCCTGTGTTTCTCGTTTCTTTTTGAGGGGGTGGGGAGATGTACACAAAAAGACTCAGGAATATATAATAATTTAAACAACCAAAGGGCACATTTTGCAAGCCTGCTACCTGACCACCAGAACTCAGTCCCTGTATTTCCATGAATCTAGAGTCCTCAGCTGCTCCCTCTCTCCACCTCCCTCTCTTGTGTCATTGCTTCTCTGGATAGGGTCCCGCATTCCGCATTGCTCTTTTCCCTTGATGGTCCTAGGATCCTCTGTTTCTGGACAGTAAGATTAACTACTCCTCCATTTTTGTTACAAAACTTCTACCTTTACAACTGTGACAGTCGCAATTAGTCACGATAACAGTTATTCAATATTGAATCATAAGAATTGTATCCCTATCTCCTTTCACCAGACCTATCTAGACAAGATGAAAACTATTCAGTGGGGACTGTATCTTTCCCCACACACTCTTAAACTAAACTCTGTCTTGAAAACTTTGTGCCTTTATCACTCCTTCATTTTAGTTAGCCAATATCTAAGTTGCCCATCCCTATCTACCATATATGCAGAGGGGATAGCATTAATACTTGATGCGAAGACTCCTCTCTCAGTTGGTATTTTGAGCTACTACATCCATAAGTATATGTCAAGCTCATCGAATTGTAGCAATTTACACTTGATTTCTTTATCAAAAATTGTTTTTATTATCTTCCTTTAGTTGAGTTCTGATTTTCAAGCCATTGATGCTAGGTCAAATGGGTGCTATCTGCAAGTTTGGGTATTGTTGTGCATCTCCTTTCACTTTATATCAGCTGGATGCTTCACTCTCAGCTGTAGCCCTCTGTGGCTATGTCCTTGTCTGTTGCCTCAGGTCTCACCACACTTTGGACCAATCAGCCTTGAACTGATTTTAAGTTTGATTTTCCTTTCCCCTTGTGAAGCCGCAGGAAGTCAGATATGGCCTTAATGCCATTAAAAAAAAAATGTTTTACTGTGAATTATGTGATGGTTTACATGGGAGAACATTAGCTTTACATTCATCCTATCGTATATTGTATCCTTGCCATGGTACAATCCCCTCCATGCATCATCAACCAACTACAGGGTATACTCTTCAAGCCTGCCCCCAGACGTCAGCACACAGCCCCTCTCTAAAGTCCCAAGCTGTTCCTTCTTTCCATGTCATCGTCTCTGCCTCCATCTTTAGCATCACTGCTTCTCTGGGTATGATTCTGCTCTCTGCTCTTCTCCCTTGATGGTCCCAGGGACTTCCGCTACTAGACTGCAATGTTAATCATTCCCCTCCTTATGCTATAAAACATCTACCTTTACATTTCCAACCCTCACAATCAGTCCTGATAACAATCATTCACTGTTGTATCACAAGAGACCTATCTGTATTTCCTTTCACCAGTCCCACCTAGACAGATTGGATACTACTCAGTGGAAATTCGACCTTGCTCCATGCCCTCTGGATCTAGGTTCCCTCTTGAAAACTTGTAAGCCAGTTACTTCTTGCCTCTGGACAGCCAATATCCAATTTTCCCATCCCTGTCCACTTTGTGTATGGAGGGGGTGGGAATGATTCTCGGTGACAATTTGTTCCCTCTTTTGAGCTACTGCATCCATACATGTAGGTCAAGTTCATTAAGTTGTATCAGATTACTCTTTTTTTCCCTCTTCTTTCTTCTTCTAGTTGAGCTCTGATCATCCAGTCATTGAAGCCAGGTCAAGTGAGTATTATCTGCAAGTGTGGGTGTACTTATGCATATGCCCTCTCTTCTTATTAGCTGGACGCTTCACTCTCCACTCCAGTCCTCTGTGGCTATGTCACTGACTATGAGCCCAAGAGTATCCAGGTCTTGCCACATTGCTGGCCAACCAGGTCTCCAGCCGGGTTCACAGGAGTCTATTGAATGTTGTAGGGCTTAGCTCGAAGCTTCATTGCAGTTTTTCCCTTACTTCCCCTTATTGGTGACGAACGTGGTCATCAGTCAGAATGTGTGTTCCCATTGAGTCTTAGTCTTGGAAGGGGGTTTGCCCTGAGGGGACCTGACCACTTGCCTTGAAGTCTACTGGGCGAGCAATGTGCCTCTTCTTGTAGTAATCAGTTGGTCTGCTTATATTGTTTTGTATTTTTCCTGTTGGTCTTTCTTTCAAGAAGTATCTTTTGTTCTTCTAGTCACTCCAGGCTGGTCTGCTTGTCCTCTCAAGTGGAAATTTCCCACCTCTGAAGATTCTGGATTCTGTTCAGGATTCCACCTATGGTCTTATGTAATGCAGAGGAAGCCACAGGAAGCCTCCTTCACTGGGCACATTACAATCAGTTATTACAATTAGTTATAGGCAGAAGATGAATTTACAAGCTTTCTATGGTGATATTTCTGGCTATTCCTTTCTCTCCTTTATCTCCACCTTAGGATTCAAAAGACAGCCAAGCATCTTAACAATATTTCACCCCTTTTCCTCATTCCAACCATGTCCTAATCCCTGTATCACAGAGCCCTGTTGTTCTAAAGTTGTGCACACATATTATTTAACTCTGTCCCACTTCAGCTTCACATTTATCCTGTCGTATTTCATTACATTGCAATGATTACAATCCCCTTCATGCATCATCAAATAACCAAAGTATACACCCCATAGGCCCGCCCCCCTGGCTGTCAGCAAACAGTTCATCTTCCTCCCTGAGTCCCCAGTCACTCCATATGTCCATGTCATCATCTGTCTTAATGCTTGGTTTCATTGCCTCTCTGGGTAGGGTCACACTCTTCACTTTTCTCACTTGATGGTCCCAGGGACCTCCACTCCTGGGCTGCAAAATCAATCACTCCCCTCCTTTTGCAAAAAAACAAAAACAACAACAACAAAAAAAACTACCTCTACATACCCAACCCTCATAGTCATTTCGATGGCAGTTATTTACTATTGCACCACAAGAGTCTTATCCCCATTTCCTTTTGCCAGCCCAGTCCCAACAGATTGGAAATCATTCAGTGGAGGTTCTGCCTACCCCTGCCCCATCTGGAACGACGATCCCTCCTGAAAGCTTGTAAGCCAGTCACTTCTTGCCTTTATGGGCTCCCCCTCCATTTTGGGTCTGGGCAATTTCTAGCCCCCTTTAAAGTATTCCAATCAGTTATAGGCTGAAGACGGGCTTACATGTTTTCTATTGTGATGTTTCTGGCTATTCCTCCCCTCCCCCTCAAGTGTCTATTTCACAATGGTAGAAAAGTGAAACCAAGATTCAAAAGACAGCAAAGCATCCTAATATTATTCCCCCTTTACCCTTTCAAACCATGCCTCAATCCCTGTATCCCGAAGCCTTATTAATTCAAGGTTGTGCATATATCATCATTTACCTCTGTCCCACTTAGCCCATGGGAACCTGCCTAACTGTTCTCCCAACAGCCTTGTTCTTCTTTTCCCCTCCCCCTTCTTGTGTATTGCCAGCCCTCCCCCCACCCAGCAACCAAGCTTTCCTGTGTCTATTCCTTACCCTGTGCTCTATCTTCCCATCCCTCTCTTACCTCTCATCCCATACATCCTGGTGATCAGTAATTTTATATATATATAGTTGTTGGGGGTTTTTTTCCCCCTTTTGGGTGGGTTCTTTTTCTTAGTCTTTTACAATAGTGGTTTCATGCAGTATTTCTCCTTTTGTGACTGACTAATTTCACTCAGCATAATATCCTCAAGGTTCATCCATGTTATGTGGTGGCTTGCAGCTTCCTTGTTCTTCAAAGTAGCATAGTATTCCATTGTGTGTATGTACCACAGTTTGTTTATCCATTCTTCAATTGATAGGCATTTTGGCTGTCTCCACCTTTTTGCTATTGTAAACAGTGCTGCTATGGAACATTGGTGTGCATATATCTACTCATGTTATGGCTCATAATTCTTGTGGGTAAATACCAAGTAGAGGAATTGCTGGATCATAAGGTATTTCTATTTCCAACCTTCTGAGGAAGTGCCATATTGTTTTCCAGAGTGTTTGACCCACTTTGCAGTCCCACCAACAATGTAGGAGGGTCCCAGTCTTTCTGCATCCTCGCCAGCATTTATTGTACTCTACTTTTTTTTATCTTTGCTGTTATTGCTGGTGTGAGATGATATCTCATTGTTGTTTTGATTTGCATCTCTCTAATGGCTAGTGATTGCTGGTGACAGCATCCACAAGTACCATCTTGTCCCCGTGACAAGATGGACAAAAATCCAACCCCAGGAGCCCTCCTCAGGATTGCGAGTCATGGACCCTGAGGGTCAAGGACGTGACCTCCTGAAGTCCCGGGTTCATAGACTTTTTGCAAACTCACTGGTTGGCTACCTTTGTACAATTTTCTTTAGTTCTCATATTGTGCATTCTGTACTTTATGTTCTTAACTCCGGTAATTGTAGCTTCTGGGAAAAATGATTTCTTTTGATATCAATGTATGTAATGCCTTTTTTAATGGCACTACTTTGAATGTCACTGCCTTAAAGGTACTAGCAGTGCATGAGGTTTTGGGAACAGATCTTTCTGAGGAACAGGAGGTGGCCACCTGGGAGGAATATCAGAACTGCTCGTTATCTAACTATTCAGTTATGTTTGATATTAACTTGAAGCATGAAATTTTGATGTCCATGAACAACAATGGGACCGAAACCCCTTCTAGAGCTGAGGCAGTAAAGATTCCTCAAATGAATTAGGAAAAGCAGGAATAAGTGTATTGAGATTATGGGAAAAGGTTTTGGAGAAAAACTGCCCAGAATTTGCAATTGGAATGGAATGGTAAATCCGGGAATATGTGATTAAAGGACGATAGTGGCAACCCCCTCAAGCCGCCCCCGGGTATAATCAGTTTAATCCAGACGCTCTTTTTCCCCCTGAGGGTATAGTAAACATTGTAGCATTTGGATATGGAACCCGGAATGAGGAGAAGGAAGGTGGAGGCGAAACCTCACCTTCATTAGAAAAGTTAAAACCTATTTCTCACCTTCCCTGGAGCTACAGAAGTAAGGAAGAAAGGATTATTAGTCAAACAAATAAAGCCAAGTGTCTGGAATCTTGTTCACAAATGAAAGCTTGTGTTTTCTGCTTGCAAAATATACAAGAACAGCTTGAGTCTCTTCAGAAATCATAACTTAGCCCTTTTATGATTTTTCTAAGTCTCTCACCTTCACCCATTTGTGATTAAATGTTGAGAATATGTTAGACACCTTTAAGAAAACGCAGGTTGCTACCCCTAGGTCACATAGGCCTAGTCAATATATTATCTGTAATAGCTTGCTTGACCTTTTCATATGGAAATAAGGATTTTAGATTATCATGAAAGCATGATGCCCTTGGAAAACTATTTTAAGATAAAATCTGTGAATCATCCTGTCCTGTCTCAAAAGAACCACCACATTTTTTCATTTTTCTCTTTTGTGTCAAATTCCTCCTTCATGATAATAAAAGACTGGGGTTTAGCTAGTTCTGCATGCAATGTCAGCAGCAGAACTGTCTGTCTGTCAGCTTGCATCAACCTTGTGTGTCTGTGTCTTTGTGTAACCTCTCTTTCGCCTCCCAGACATCCCTTCTTCGTGAAACTCACTCCCCTGTAGAGGCTGGAACCCGATAAGTGATCATGAATATTTCTTCATATGTTTGTTGGCTGCCTGGATCTCCTCTTTGGTGAAGTATCTGTTCATGTCCTGTGCCCATTTTATAATTGGGTTGTTTGTCTTTTTCTTGTAGAGGTGTTATAGTTTCCTATATATTTTAGAAATGGGTCCCTTATCTGATGTGTCGTTGTAAAAGTTTTTTTCCCATTCTGTGAGTTCCCTTTTTACTCTTTTGGTGTAGTCTTTTGATGTACATACGTTTTTTTTTTATTTTTTTTGTTTAATGTTTTATTGTGAATTATGTGATAGTTTACATGGGAGAACATTAGTTTTACAATCATCCTATTGTATATCGTTTCATTGCCATGGTTACAAGCCCCTCCATGCATCATCAACCAACCACAGGGTATACCCTGCAAGCCTGCCCCCTTACCCCTAGTTGTCAGCATGCAGCCTCTCTCCTTCTCTGGTTCCAAAGTCCCCAGCCACTCCATCTCTCCACATCATTGTCTCTGCCTCCATCTTTGGCATCACTGCTTCTCTGGGTAGGGTCCTGCTCTCTACTATTCTTACTTGATGGTCCTAGCGACCTCCACTCCTAGACTGCAAAGTTAATCACTCCCCTCTTTGCTACAAAACATCTACCTTTACATTCCCAACCCTCATAATCACTCCTGATAACAATTATTCACTTTTGTAAGAGACCTATCTGCATTTCCTTTCATCAGCCCTGCCTAGACAGATTGGATACTACTCAGTGGAGATTCTACCTTGTTTTATGCCCTCTGGATCTAGATTCCTTGAAAGCTTGTAAGCCAGTCACTTCTTGTCTTTGAAGCTCCCTGCCCCCCATTTTGGGTAGCCGATGTCCAAGTTGCCCATCCCTGTCTACTCTGTGTATGAAGGGGGGTGGGGGTGGGAAATTATCCTTGCTGTAAAGATTTGTTGCCTCTTTTGAGCTACTGCATCCATAGGTGTAGGTCAAGTTCATCAAATTCTATCAGATTACTCTTTTTTTCCCCCTCTTCTTTCTTCTTCTAGTAGAGCTCTTATCATTCAGTCATTGAAGCCAGGCCAAGTGGGTATTATCTGAAAGTCTGGGTGTTTTTGTGCATATGCCTTCTCTTCTTAACAGCTGGACACTTCACTCTCCATTCTAGTCCTCTGTGGCTATGTTGCTGACTCTGGGCCCAAGAGTCCCCATGTCTTGCCACATTGCTGGCCAACCAGGTCTCCAGCTGGGTTCACAGGAGTCTATTGAATGTTGTAGGTCTTAGCTCACAGCTTCACTGCTGTTTTTCCCTCACTTCCCCTTATTAGTGATGAACGTGGTCACCAATCAGAGCATGTATTCCCATTGAGTCTTAGTCTTGGAAGGGTGTTTGCTCTGAGGGGACCCAGCCATTTGCCTTGATGTCTCCTGGGCAAGCAACTTGCTTGTTCTTATATTAATCAGTCAGTCTGCAGTTATTGTTTTGTATTTTTCCTGTTGGTCTTTCTTTCAAGAAGTATCTTTTGTTCTAGCCACTCCAGGCTGGAATGCTTGTCCTCTCAAGTGGCAATTTCCCACCTCTGAAGATTCTGGATTCTGTTCAGGATTCCACCTATGGTCTTATGTAATGCAGAGGCTCCGCAGGAAGCCACCTTCACTGGGCACATTGTAGCCTCATTTTAGGTATTCCAGTCAGTTATAGGCAGAAGATGGACTTACAAGCTTTCTATGGTGATATTTCTGGCTATTCCTTTCTCTCCCCATCAAGGGTCTATTTTATAATGGTGTACCAGGGAAACCAAGATTCAAAAGACAGCCAAGCATCTTAACATTATTTCCCCCTTTTCCCCATTCCAACCATGTTCCAATCCTTGTATCACAGAGCCCTGTTGTTCCAAGGCTGTGCATACATCATTCTTTACCTCTGTCCCACTTAACCCATGTAAACCTGCCTAATTGTCCTCCCATCTGCTTTGTTCTTCCCTTACCCTCCCCCTTCTTGTATATTGCCACCTCCTCCTTAGCACCCAAACTATCCTGTGTCTATTCTCTACCCTGCACTCCACCTTCCCCTCTCTTCCTTCACCCCACTCCCCACATCCCAGTAGCCAGAAAAATATCCCCTCCCCCCTCAGTATGGGTTCTTTTTCTTAGACTTTTACAGTAGTGGTCCTTTGCAGTATTTCTCATGTGACTGACTAATTTCACTAAACATAATGTCTTCAGGATTCATCATTGTTATGTGGCAGCTTACAGCTTCCTTGCTTTTCTTCAAGGTAGCATAATATTCCATTGTGTGTATGCACCAAGGCTCCACCTTGAAAGCCTGTAAGCCAGTCACTTCTTGCCTTTATAGCCCCTACCCCCATTTTGGGTCTGAGAAATTTCCAGCTCCCCTCAAGGTATTCCAGTCAATTAGAGGCTGAAGACGGGCTTACATGTTCTCTGTTGTGATGTTTCTGGCTATTCCCCACCACCACCACCCCCCCCCCCCCCCAAGCACCTATTTTACAATGGTAGGCAAGGGAAACCAAGATTCAAAAGACAGCCAAGCATTCTAACATTATTCACCTTTTATCCCCTTTCAGGCTATGCCTCTATCTCTGTATCCTGAAGCCCTGTTATTCCAAGGTTGTGCATACATCATCATTTACATACAAAAAGTCTTCCCTTTTTGCATGTAATGTTTAGCAGTTGTTATTGGCTCTTGTCTCAATGGTGGACTATTATGGGGTATGCTTGTAGCTTGGCTATATGGCCACAAATGCTGTCTCTTCTTGGGTAATGTAGGGAGAAAAAGCTCCCACCTTCAGGAAAAATGTGTGGTCAAAAGGTCCTAAAGTAGAAGCCAATATAAAAGCAGAGAAAAGAACCTCCACTTTGAAACAAAAATAAAGTTGTGTGTGTGTACCATAGAAGCCTCCAATAGTGGGTTGGGGTGTTACGCACTCAGGACCCTCCCCTAGTCACCATCGTAGAGGTGCACAGATAGATATTGAGAAGTTAGTGGAAGAAAGATTGTTTACTACTTTTGTCTCTGAAGGTCAGTTAAGTATCTGTGTGTGCAAAGCATAATTCTTGAAATAGTTGTGTCTTTTTATGTTGGGGTTTTACAGATTGTTCATATATTTTGTCTGTCAGACCAAAACTGCTTTTTGTCTTTCTGGGTTGTCGTTAAGTACTGTGGAGTTGGTTCCGACTCCTAGTGACCCTGAATAGGATTTCCAAGGCTGCAAATTTTACGGAAGCAGAAAGCCTTATCTTTCTCCTGAAGAACAGCTGGTAGTGTCAAAGTGCCAACCTTGAGATTAGCAGCCCGATCCGTAACCATTATGCTACCAGAGCTGGGGTTAATTGTCTCACATAAGTTAACTTTAGGGCTGGGGCCCACAGGCAGAAGTCAAAAGCCACAGCCAAAGGATTTGTCCTTGGAACAATGGTGCTCTTTCTCTCTACGCCATGGGAAATCTGTGGTCTCAATGCTGGACATTTTTGGGGAGTGCGCACCCACCCGCCTGAAGGCGTCTGGACTAGGCAAAGAGGGCATGACAGGGAAAAGGAGGGAAAAAAGGTATAAAGTGCTTCCACACTTCCTTTCACAAATGTTGCTTCCCTGCTTTTAGCACAGGTTCCCTTTGCCAGTCTGTCTGTAGTCCTGCCCTCTGACTTGTGTTGGATAGCTGCAGAGGAGTCCTGTGTCAATTCCTAAAATGCAATGTTGTCCTTTATACCTTGATTTTTCCACTTGCAGTGTGGGAAACTGATGCCCAGACCTTTATGATAGATCCAGAGCTCTGGTGTAGTTTTGTGAGAGCCGAGTCCCTGGGTTTTCAGCCCCTCCCCCACAGAGTCTGCCCTACCTGACTCTGCTCTGCTGCTGCCAACCAGACGTTCTCTGGCCTCCATGCCATTTTTTCAGTGTGTATGTTTAATACAAGGATATTGATAGAATCCCTCATCCACATGCAAAATAAAATGGCTCCTTATTGTGCTTTCTCTCTCCCTACCAGAACTTCCTCTATTCTTACTGACACATCATCCCTAGTCAATATCAACCGATCACCTACTTCTACTAATCTCAACCCCTCCTTCCTCTTCTACAAATATAAAAATCCTTCCCCCAGCAATACCTCTCTCTCTCTTTCCTTCCAACCTCCAATAAAGCCTTACACATGGGTGTTTGTGTTCTGGCTCATTCCATCTCACATTTATGGTGCAGAAACCTGGGAGGGACTTTGCAGGGACCCATGACAATCTCCAGCTCTTGGGTTGATCCACTTTCCGGTTTTCCCTCCTGAACCTGCAGACCAAACACCCACCTAGGGGACCTCATCCATTGCCATTGCTGACTTTTACAGCCACACACTGGTCAACAATCTCAGGGTGAGTGTTTGGGCATGCCTCCCTGTTTCAGGTCTTCTGTGCTGTCAAGTCAAAATCCTAGTGTTAGGCCAGACGGATTCTTCTCGGCCATTGCCCAGGATTGCTGCTCTTGGGGGATGCCCCGTCAGCTCAATTCCTTTCTCTTATCTCATGGGTCTGGCAAGAGAGACGAGGATGCTCCTCTCTTTGCCCTTCTCCTCGGAAGCTTCCTGATCCTCACCCTAACTCTCAGGCCCACAATTATCATGGGAAGCTCACACCCTTGGACTACGCAATCTTAAGGCACTAGGGCTACAACCTGATATCAAGCCATTATGCTTACTCTTTCTGTAATCAAGATAATGGTTCCAAATGGCTGGAGAATGGCACCTTCAATTTCAACATCCTTCATGACCTTGATAACTTCTGTCAGTGCAGTGGCAAATAGCCTGAGGTTCGCTATGTACAGATTTTCATTTCTCTCTGTTCTCATCCTTTTCTCTATTTGACTTGCACCCCTTCTCAAATCCTGCTAGCCCATGAGAAACCACTCTCCACCCAAATCCAAGCTCCCCCCAAGATGCTTCCTCTTTTGACCTATCAGGTCATGCCCATCCCCCACTTGCACTCCCCTCTCCATACAACTTTTCCTCTGCCACCTCTTCCTGCTCTCCTTCTCTGTCATCTGGTTTCACCTACTCTTCAGCATGCACCTTCCCTCTCCACCACATATTTGGTCCTGAGACCACTCTCATTGATCCCAATACCCGCTATTGCCTGCGCTCTGATGCTATTATGTGAGGTAGCTGGAGCAGGGGGCACTGTCCATGTCCATGTTCCCTATTCCTTATCTGACCTCTCACAAATCAAAAAGAGGCTAGGAAATTTCTCCTCTGATCCAGACACCTACATCAAAAAAATTCAACTACCTCATTCAATCCTATTACCTCACCTGGCATGACCTCTATACCACTCTCACTTCTGACGAGGTGCATGCTATGAGAAATGAAAAGCCAGTGGGAGCTCAGGCAGTTACTAGGCCACACCAACCGTGGACTTAGAGATCATATGATTCTTTGCCTTGCGGAAGCCTTAAAGGAACTGCTCATAAAGCAGTCAACTACAACAAGATTAGGAGTATCACCCAAAATTCATATGAAAATCCGGCCCAATTTCTATTACGTCTAATGGTGGCCCTACAAAAATACTAGATCCAACATCCCCAGTAGGCATAACAGTTATGAACACTCATTTCATCTCTCAGTCGGCCCCGGACACAGACAAGGCAAAATACCTGTTACTGGCTAATGCTCTACAGGATTCTAGCCCAAAGAAGGGGTATAATACCCTCTGGGGCACCACCCAGGGCCTTCTTCAAGTGTAACCCTGAGGGTCATTGAGTAAAAAACTGCCCTAGTGCTTGTCCTCCCCCAGTCCCACCAAGTAAAGGGGTTTGCTCTACCAGAGCTTCTAGGAATGACCACAGAGGACTGAAGGTGCCCAGGATCACTGGCCTCCATGGATATAATTCACAGCGAACCCAGGGTAATGGTCCAGGTTTAAGGTAAGCCAGTCTCTTTTCTTTTAGACACCAGAGCCACTTACTCAGCTCTACCAGAATACTCAGGGTGGACGCACCCTACTCCTACATTAATAGTGGGGGTTGACAGAGTCCTTACTCAGCCCATCATCACAGAACCCCTAGCATGCTCACTTCATGACACCCCATTCTCACATGCCTTTCTAGTCCTACCCAAGTGCCCTATATCAATCCTACGACGAGACATTCTAGCCAAGTTCAAATCCGCCCTCATATTATACCGTATTAAAACTGCCACGCCTACCTCACCGGCTGGCTTGTTCTTGCTGTATGCTGCATCAGATTCTAAGCACTGGCTAAAGACCTCTTTAACCTCAATCTCTCATCCAGTACCCTCTTTCAGTATGTGGATGACCTACTTCTATTAGGTCTCCAAACCACCTCCAACATCTACTCAACAACAAAGCAGTCTCAAACTACTCCTCTTCACTCCTTCAATTATTCCATATGAATTTCATTGAAAATCCCAACTTTAAATTAGAATCTAGCCCCCCTTTCAACCCTGCCTCCCTGCTCCCTATAACCATGAGCGAGCTTTCTCACTCATGTACAGAAGCTCTAGATCATCTCCCTCCTCTACCCCACATCTCCTCCACCCCGCTGCCCCACCCAGATCATATATGGTTCATAGGTGGCAGTTCCATCATCACCTACAGGCCAATGCCAAGCCGACTATGACATTGTATCTTCAGATAGGGTAATTGAAGCCATGTCTCTTCCCTTTAACACAACTTCATAAAAGGTTCCCCTATAAACAATGGTCCCCTAATTTTATGATTACTTCAAGCAGCAAAATTCCCAACACAAGCAGGAGTCATACACCGTATGAGTCATCAATCCACCAATGACCCCATCTCACAGGGAAACAATAAGGCCGACCGCAAAGCAAAATGAGCAGCCATGCTTCCACCTCCATCCACACAAATGTTTGCTGTTTCCCCTATAACATCCCTCTATAACCTCCTTGAAACACAAGAATGGCTTCAACAGGGAGCCACGCTCTTTGGGGACTGGCTTCTTCTCAAGGGACTGTACATTCTCCCCAGGTCACAGACCACACATATCCTCACGGATATACACAATATCCTTCACATAGGGCATGAACCCTTACTCCACCTCCTATAACTCAAAATGCCCTCACTACTCCAACAAATAACTCAAACATGCCCCACTTGCTCAGTCACATCCCCACAGGGGGCACTGCACCCCACATCATTTCCTACCTATCAAGCCAGTGGCTGTCTACCAGGAGAAAACTGTCACACACAGTTTCAGCTACTCCCAAATTGGATATTAATCCAGGCACACCCTGCTATACTTCCTCTTTTGCAGGACTGACCAAACTCAAACCCACCCGCATCCCAGAGGAATAAATGCATGACTCCTGCCTAGACAACCACTTTTCCTGCTTCCTCAACCAGGTGGGCCAGACCTCCAGTGGTTCTTTCCAAAGGCTAACACTCCTGACGCTATCCTATTCTGGATCAAAGACCTAGTTCTCCAGGGCACTCTATCTTTGATTTCTCACCAGATGAAATCTGTCTGCTGACAGTCTTTTCTCCTCTGTTGGCTAGCCCTATCTCCACATACTCCCTTAGACATACCTCCATGTTAGCTTGCCATCTGGCCATCCTCACCCTCTTCGGGGCACTATCTACCTTCCTTGCAGTAGGCCTCTTCTCAGTCTCACCCCCTGAGTGGCCTCGCCATTCTCAAATAACCTTTGTTTTACTTTTTCTCCTCATAGTGTGACTTATCATCCCAGTATGCTCTCCACACTCTTTATCTCAACCTTGATGATCAGATCGTGCCTTAGCCAAAATGGCAAAACATGCTCAACCCCTCATACAGCCATAGATTACTCCAGTGTCCTAAACTTTATGCACTCTGCCTGCTATCTGGGACAAACATCTGTCACCAAGCAATCTTGTGGAATCAGAGTATGGTACCTATCCAAACTCTCTAACTGCATGACTTCCCAATCCACAGCTTGCAAAAGGTGGTGCAACAAGTCTGTCTGTCTGCTGGACATATCAAACACAAATAGGGATGTCAGGAGGGTATTAGGGGGGTGGCAGATGCACCGAGGAAAAAACATCAGTGTAGAAGCTGCAAAGAACCTCACACACTGGCTAGACCCAGGATATAAAGGATTACAAATGTGGCTAGATCCTGACAACATCCACCAACCCCATCACATGCTAATCACTGAAATAGAAACCATATTCAATAAAACTTCATGCTGGGTTTGCTTGCCCTATAGGGACCTGGGGTACTCAGCCATTTCCGCCAACCCAGTCCCTAAATCATATCCGAATACAACCACCATATACTACACTACACAGGACCTCTCCTCACAGAGATTAGCCTCAGTAATTCCACCAACCTCACCTGCATTCATAACTACAACAACATCACTAACTGTTCCTCCCTCTCCCTTCCAAACTCCTGGTACACTGATATAACAAAGGTAAACAACCCAACATGTGGGCCAAAAGGAATATTTTTCTTATGTGGAAAAGAAATGTTCAAATGTCTACCCATACAATGCCTGTGTGGGGTCACATATTTAATCCCTGTGGCCTAAATCTTAAACCCATCTGATATGGATACGTTATAGGGGTAGCCATAGGAATAGAAACGAGCAGCCTGCTATGAGTGGGAACGGTAATGGGGGGCAGGGATAGGAACCACCATACATCTATTCCAAAGATTATCAGAGGCCCTGAATGGGGATATGGAGAGGGTAGCAGACACCTTCCTTGCCTTACAAAAAAGTTAACTCACTAGCTGAAGTAGTACTCCAACCAACATGGTTTAGATCACCTGACAGCTGAGAAAGGAGGAATATGCTAGACCCTAGGTGAGGAATGCTGTTATTTTGTCAATGGGTCTGACATAGTCCTCAGCAAGGTAAAAGAATTTAAGGACAGAATTCGCACTAGGCAATCAGAACAGCAAACTATGGTTGGATCCTAATGTCCTCCTGGTGGCCTTGGCTCCTCCCCTTCCTAGGGCGATTAACTATAATCTTCCTGATACTGTTATTTGGCCCCTGCCTGTTTCGCTGTCTTCAAAATTTTCTTCAAGAACGCATGAGGGCCTTCGAATTCCTCATGGCCAGATATCAACCACTGTCCAGCAACAGGACCAGCCAGCCAGAAGAACATCCCAGATACATAGTGCCCTCCTCTTCACCCCCTTCTAGCAGGAAGCAGCTCCAGAAGGAATGATCTCCACCCCTGTACCCATAACAAAAGGCTGGAATGATAGAATCCCTCATCCACATGCATAATAAAATGGCTGCTTACCATGCTTTCTCTCTCCCTACCTGAACTTCCTCTCTCTCTACCAGCATGTCATCCCTAGTCAACCTCAACTTATCACCTACCTCCACTAATCTCAACCCCTCCCTCCTCTTCGACCAGTATAAAAATTCTTCCCCTAGAAATACCTCTCTCTCTTTCCCTCTGACCTCAAATAAAACCTTACACGTGGGTGTCTGTGTTCTGGCTCATTCCATCTCACAGATATTATAAACCTGTTTAGAGCTAATAACTCTGGGGTGGAAGACTATTGGCGTGGGAAGAGTGTGAAGCAACTATACTTGCCACCTTTTGGGGTACTCATAATTTTTACTTTAAGTTTATGTTGTTTTGCAATTAAAAGAATCTAAACAATGATGATGAGCAAATTGTTTAGTCAAGCTCTTGTAAGTATTCCCAATACCTATATCTCAAACTATTTCAGATACCTTGTTGTTGTTGTTGTCAGGTGCCATCAAGTTGGAACCGACTCATAGTGACCCCATGCACAGCAGAACGAAAAAATGTCCGATCCTGGGCCAACCTCACTACCGCTGCCACACTTGATGCCATCAGGAATTTTCAATGAGTTTGCCTACAGAGCCCAGAATTCTGACTACAGGGAAAACTTCCAGTTAATTTTGGAACTAAGTCTTACTGTCCAGCTTAGTTTGTATTTATTCTCTAAAACATTACATATATGTTAGTTTTCTTCTACAGTATATTCTCCTGTAAGGTATACAATTAATTTTTCCAAGTTGTCCTTGGTTCCTGAGAAGTACTTTTTAAACCCTGGAATTTTCCCAGAGATTGAAGCCTCTGTTATTTGTGGAAAGGTTCCAGATTACACCTATCTAACAGGTTATGCTAATGAGGTGACTTTTGTTGGACTGCAGCTAGCCAGAAAGACTCACCTCAGAGCAGGGAAGCTGAAGGTTGAGTTAATCACAAGGGCATAATTTAATCAATCATGCATATGTAATGAAACTTCACTATAAACTCTAGACACTAAAGCTCAGAAAGCTTCATAGTTGGTAGAAAACATCAGTGCTTGGGAGAGTGATGCATCCCTTTCTGTGACATGGAAATGCTGTATGAGGACCCCTCCCACACTTCACACTATGTATATCTTTTTGCTGTAATAAAACTGAAAATTTAAATACAGCATTTTTTCTGAGTTCTGTGAGACATTCAAACACACTTTCAAACCTGATGGAGTAATAGAAGCTGGTAGGTCAAAAGCAAAAGGGATTCTGGGAACCTCTCTCTACAATTACAGATCAAACCATCCTAAGAGGATAATGGGAAAGTTTAAAATTTGTAGCTAGCAGATCAGAGTGAAGGTGTCATGGAGACATCCAAGCTTGCAGCTGGCATCTGAAATCTTGGGCAGAACTGGTAGTCTGGTGGTTACAGTCAGAGGAAGAAGTGCTACAAGTGCAGTTGATGTCAGACAGGATATTTAGAGGTGGTTCAGAGACACAGAGACACACTTTATATTCCTCTAGAGAAGGGATTCCTAAATCTCTTTGCACTTTGCTATGGTGGCCAGCACAGGGAGGACAGATCCACAAACTCAATTCAAAGGTAGTCATTCCCATGAGCAAATATCTGTCCCCATTCTTTTAGGTGCACTGAACAAAGGTCTGAATACAGCAATAAATGAAACTTAGTCCAGACTTTTGATGTTGTTAGGTGATATCAAGTCAGTTCTGACTCATAGCAACCTTATACACAACAATACTATCCCCTCTGTATACAGGGTAGATAGGGACGGGCAAGTTAGACATTGGCTACCTAAAATGAGGGGGCAATGAAGGCACGAAGTGACTGACTTATAAGGTTTCAAGAGGGAGTTTAGTTTAAGAGTATGGGGGGAAAGAAAGAGTCCCCACTGAATAGCTGTCATCTTGTCTAGATGGGTATGGTGAAAAGAGATGGGGATAAGATTTGTAAGATTCAACAGTGAATAATTGTTACCATGACTAATTGCAACTGTCACAATTGTAAAGGTAGAAGTCTTATAACAAAAACAGGGGAGTAGTTCATCTTACAGTCCAGAAACAGAGGACCCTAGGACCAACAAGAGAGAAGTGCAGAAGCAGAATACTTGCAGAATGTACCCTTTGGAGATGTAAATTATTATATATGCCTGAGTGGTTTTTTTGTTTGTTTGTTTGTTTTTCAAAAAGCTAAAGTGGATAGAAAGAAATACTGTTAACTAATGGTACATGGAGGGGATTATAATCATTGTAATGAAACAAGGTATATGATTTGTTGAATGTAAAACTGATGATCTGCCCTGTAAACTTTCACTCAATCCACAATAACAACCTTAAATTTAAAT
>NW_006408886.1:1347449-1355204 GCF_000296735.1 Chrysochloris asiatica | reverse complement strand
AAGATGAGGCTTTCTACTCCCGTAAAGATTTACACCATTGGAAACCCTGTACAGGGTTGCTATGGGTTGGAACCGACTCGACGGCACTTCACAACAACAACAACAAGGGCTGACAAGAAAACAAAGGTTCTCTAGGGCATCTGACCTTTCCTTTGCCTTATAATGCTGTTTTCTCCAAACAGAAATTTAGGCTATCCCAGAAAGACTCAGTGAACTTCCTTAAAAGATACAGATATTTTTTCCTTTTTAGTTCATATGCTGCCC
The DNA here is from genome assembly GCF_000296735.1 of Chrysochloris asiatica. Lineage (NCBI taxonomy): Eukaryota > Metazoa > Chordata > Mammalia > Afrosoricida > Chrysochloridae > Chrysochloris > Chrysochloris asiatica. Next base: position 1,354,940 of record NW_006408886.1, on the reverse strand, counting down.
ACAGTCTCAGAGTTCCAAAGCATAATTTTTATTATGAATTATAGGTATCTTAGTGATTATTATCAAATGACAAAATTAGTTCTCACACAAAGGGACTTCAAAAAGTTTGGGATTTTTCCACAAGCTTTTTGAGGACTCTCTCATATTTGATCTGTAGATTGTCATCATCGTCATCCTTGACAGCACAAATTGAATGCTTACTATATGTCAGACATTAGTGCAAGTTGTTGTTGTTTTGAGTCAGTTTTGACTCACAGCAACCCTCCCTAGGTTTTCCAAGGAGCAGCTGGTGGGTGCGAACTACTAACCTTGCAGTTCAAACCAACCTTGTGGTCCAGTTTAGCTTATGTTAATCCTCTGAAATGAATAAAATCAACAGCCATTTTCTCTTGGAAGCTTGGAAATTATTCTCCCTCATGAACTCTCTTCATAAGTCTTTAACAATACCATATAGTGAGATGGGCAAGAACACAGGCTCTGAAACACACTGCCGGGATTTAAAGCTGGTCCTTACCCTTTTGGAGTCCTGGTGTGGTGCTGTAGGATAAGCAGAGGACTGCAGGCTGCTAACTGCAAGGTCAGCAGTTCAAACCCACCAGCCACTCCTTGAAAACCCTATACAGGGTTGCTATGAGTCAAACCAGCACAATAGCATTTAACAACACCCTTTTAGCTGTATGATCTGGGACAAGCTCCTTAACATCTGTGTCTCAGTTTCCTTGTCTATAAAACAGAGTATGATAGTAATGTCTTCATAGGATTGTGAGGATAACGGTCTGTAGATTAAATATAAGTAAAAATGGTGCCAATTGAAATTAATCACTGAGATAGCTATAGTTTTTAGTAGAAATTCTATTTTGGAACTCTGAGATTCTAGGCAGCATGTGAAGCAAAAGGAAAAGATTACTGCATTTTCTTAGAAATACTCCAGGAATAAAGCTTATCACTTTGCTTAATAATATACTTATTGTTGTTGTAAAGTATCCTCAAATTGATTCCGACTCACAGAAACCATGTACAGGGTTTCCAAGGAGCAACTGGTGGATTTGAACCATTGAGCTTTTCACTATTTGCCCAGTGCTTATCCTACAGTGCCACAGCAGGACTCCTAATAATATGTTAGTTGATGATTTTTTAAAATATCACTCCTCACCCCCCAAAAGGCTAGCATGAATCATGTAGATTAGAGTTGAAGACATCAATATGAACTTATATTTATCTTAATATTAATATAGGTATTGCTATTGCTGTTAAGTGATACTGAGTTGGTTCCAAATCACAGCAACCCTGTATATGTTTCCAAGGCTGCAAGACTTTGTAGGACTAGAAAGTCTTATCTTTCTTCCATGGAGCAGTTGGTGGGCTCAAATTGCCAACATTGAGATTAGCAGTACAGTAATTATTCTACATTAAACTCTAAAGACAGAAGACCAGAAGAGTTGTGGGATGACATCATAAACATCATACATGAAGAAAGCAAAAAGTCATTAAGAAGACAAGAAATAAGGAAAGGTCAAAATGTATGTCAAAAGAGACACTGACTCTTGCTTTCCAGAGTACAGATGCTAAAGCAAATGGAAGAAATGAGGAGGTACAAGAGCTAAACAGAAATTTTCAAAGATCAGCACAAGAAGATAAAGCCAAATATTACAACAAAATGTGCAAAGATCTGGAGTCAGAAAACCAAAAAGGAAGAAGATGCTCAGAATTTCTCAAGCTGGAGGAATTGAAGAAAAAAATTCAAGCCTTGACTTTCGTTATTGAAGGATTCTCTGGGGAAATTATTGAATGATGCAGAAAGCATCAAGAGAATATGGAAGCATACACAGAATCGCTGTAACAAAAGGAAATGGTTCATGTTCAACGATTTCAAGAGGTAGCATATGATCAAGAGCCAATGATACTGAAGGAGGAAGTCCAACATGCATTGAAGGAATTGGCAAAGAACAAGGCACAAGGAATTGATGGAATAAAAATTGAAATCATTCAAGAAAGTGAAATGGCACGGGGGCACTCACTTATCTCTGCCAAGAAATTTGGAAGACAACTATCTGGCTGACTGATTGGAAGAGATCTGTTTTTGTGCCCATTTGAAAGGTGACCCAATGGAATCCAGAAGTCATCGAAAAATGTCTTTGATATCCCATGTGAGTAAAGTTTTGCTAAAGGTAATACAGAAATGGCTGCAAGCATACATTCACAGAGAACTTCCAGAGGTTCAAGCCAGATTTAGAAGAGGCTGTGCAACGAGGGATATCATTGCTGATGTCTGTTGGATCTTGGCTGAAAAACAGAGAATATCAGAAAGATATTTACCCGTGCTTTATTGACTACGCAAAGCTTTAGATTGTGTGGATCATGACAGTTATGGACAACATTGCGAAGTATGAGTATTCCTGAACACTTAATTGTGTTCATGAGGAATCTGTATCTGGACCAAGAGGCAGTTGTTTGAACATCACATGGGAACACTGAATGATTTAAAATTTAGAAAGGTGTGCGACAAGGTTGTATTCTTCCACCATACTTTTTCAACCTGAATGCTGAGAAAATCAACCGAGAAGGTGGGTTATATGAAGAAAAACATGGCACCAGGATTGGAGAAAGACTCATTAACAACCTGTGACATGCAGATGATACAACTTGCTTGCTGAAAGTGAAGAAGACTTAAAACATTTACTAATGAAGATCCAAGAACACAGCCTTCGGTATGGATTACATCTCAATGTAAAGAAAACAAAAGTCCTCACCACTGGACCAATAAACAACATTCTTATCAACGGAGAAAAGATTGAAGTTGTCAAAGACTTCATTATTCTGTATCAACTATCAACACTCATGGAAGCAGCAGTCAAGAAATCAAATGAAGTATTGCATTAGGCAAATCTGCTGCACAAGACCTTTTTAAAATGTTGAAGAGCAAAGATGTTAGCTTGAAGGTGTGCCTGACCCAATCCATGGTGGTTTCAATAACCTCATATGCATGCAAGAGCTGGACTCAGTGAATAAGGATGACCATCAAAGAATTGATGGTTTTGAGTTATGATGTTGGAGGACAATATTGAAAGTGCCATGGGCTGCCAAAAGAAACAACAGATCTGTGCTGGAAGAAGTGCAGTCAGAGTGCTCCTTAGAGGCCAAGATGGCCAAGCTTTGTCTCTCATACTTTGGACATATTTTCAGGAGGAACCAGTCGATGGAGAAGGATATCATGTTTGGTAAGGTGGAGGGTCAGAGAAAAAGAGGAAGACCCCCAACGAGATGGATTGGCCAAGTAGTAGCATCGATGGACTCAAGTGTGGCAACAATAGTCACGCTGGCCCAGGATCTGGCAGTGTTTCTTTCTGCTGTGTATAAGGTTGCTATGAGTCAGTAGCAACTCAATGGCACCTAACAACAATAACAACACATCCTATATATCCACTGTGCTCCCAAATAAAGGTATATAGATATAAAAATAATTATAGGTATGTTCAAGCAAAAAAGTATTTCTACTATGGTTCTAGTTCATACATGAGTCTTAAAACAAAATGTGTTTAAACATGTCTCTGTGATCAGTGGATGGCTGCAGACAAGTTATCTCAGTAATATAGTTGTCTTAGTCTCATTAGGGTGTCTTCCAAAAAAGGATCCAATAAAAATAATGTCTTCTGAGGAGATCTTCTGGGTCAATTAAATTCAAGGCAGAAAAGTCAATTAATAAAGATATGGTGAATATTTTTCTGGAGCTACCAAGGGGTAATTTTTTTTTTTTCTCCACCACTTTCATAAATATATTTGCAGCAAAAGTAAATACCTATGAGCACATATCCTCTGGAAACAAATATCCTAGTGGATATACTCTGACTCTTTCACACTTGTTCAGACTGTATGTCTACCCATGTGTCTACTGTAGATCACCACTGCTACAGGATTGTCTATATAATAGTATTTACCTCTGTTGATTTTAAGTCTTGCAATCCTCTCCAATCTTTATCTGCTTCCATCGTTCTTCTGTCAAACTTCCTCTTGTACATTGCCTTTCCCATCACCCAAGTTAACACGTGTCTACCTTCTAGCTAGTAAATTATATCACCTTCCCTTCCACACCTGGTAATCATCAAAGAATGTTTCTTTTATTGTGAAAAACTTTTCTTGGCTTTTTAACAATACAAACAAAATATTTGTACTTTTGTGACTGACTGCACAAAGGAGCTTCACAAGATTAAGTTTTTCTATCCAAGAGCATGGTATATTCTTCCATTTATGTAGGTCTCCAAAGGAGTAATCTTGATAGATTTTTTTGAAGGATACTGGACAATCATGGAGGCTTGTTGTTGTTATTAGATGCCATTTAGTCAGTTCTAACCAGAGTTACCCTATGCACAACAGAACACTAATTTCATTCAGCATAATTAATACTTTCCAAGTTATCTATGTTATGAGGTATTTTGCTAATTCATCATTATTCCTTAGTGTTACATAGTATTTCATTATGTATATGTACCAAAATTTGTTTATCCACTATTCCATTGATGAGCATTTAGGCTGTCTACATTTTTTTGGCAATTGTGAATAGCATTGTGATGAACATGGATGTGCATATATCTATTTGTGTCATGGTTCTTATTTCTCTAGGATTGCTATGTAACAAGTAAAGGGATTGCTGTGATAATAGTATTTCTATTATCAACTTTTTGAGGCAGCACCGTACCATTTTTCACAGTGGTTGTACCATTTTACAGTCTCATCAATATTAAATGAGTATTTCCACACTACTCAATCTTGAACCATTCTCACAACAGTTGCTATGTTTGAGCCCACTATTGCTGCCATAGTGTCAATCCATTTCATTGGCATCTTCCTATTTTTTTTCTGACCCTTCATTTAAGCATGATATTCTTTTCTCTATGAACTGGTCATTCTTGACAACATGTTCAAAGTACAAACTTTGCATCGAAGTAGCATTCTGGCTGTACTACTTCCAAGACAAATTTGCTTGTCCTTTTGGTGGTCCATGGTAATTACAATATTTTTTGCCAGTAGCATAATTCAAATGCATCATTTCTTCTATGGTCTTCTTTATTCATTGTCCAACTTTCACATGCAAATGAGCCAATTGAAATGCCATGACTGGAGTCAGGAGCACTTCAGTCCTAACATTGTTGTTGAGTGTTCTTAAGTTGGTTCTGACACGTACATGGTTTATTTTTCCATCACCACAATGCTTATTCTTCAAGAGTATCAAGAGCTGTCTTCTGAGAATTTTGTTGAGAAACGTAATCCCATCTACCCTATAGGCTGGATCTCACCCCTTCAGACTTCCTTTTCCTCCCAAACTCAAAGAACACTTCAAAGGAACATGATGTGAGTCCCTTGAGGATGTCAAATTGCCATTTTGATGTGGTGTAAATTGAAGAGCATAGGATTCTTCAGGAAAGGGTTAAACAGATGGGAACACTGCCATCAGAAGTTCTTGTTGTTGTTAAGTGCTGTTGCTGACTCATAGCAACACTGTCTGTGTAGACTTTCCAAAGTACAGCTGGCTGTACTGAGGTTAGCAGCCCAATATTTATCTTACAGTGTCACACCAGGATTATAGATATAGATATAAAAGAAGGCTATGCCAAGATACAACACTTCACATTTTGATATCTGTTCTTAGAAAAGGTTTCTATTATTTTAGAAAAGACTGAATTTGTCAAATACTTTATTTTGCTTGGATCCATAATCAACACTCATGGAAGTAGCAGTCAAGAAATCAAATGACATATTGCATTAGGCAAATCTGTTGCAAAGGATCTCTTCAAGTTTAGTCATAAGAGCAAAGATGTCACTTTGAGGACTAAGGTGTGCCTGACCCAAGCCATGGTATTTTCAATGGCCTCGTTGTTGTTGTTATGTGCCATGGAGTCAATTCCAACTCATAGTGACCCTGTACAGGGTTTCCGAGGTGTAAATATTTACGGGAGGAGAAAGCCTCATCTTTCCCCCAGGGAACAGATGGTATTTTCAAACTGCTGACCTTGCGGTTCGCAGCCTGCTATGCATGTGAAAATTGGACAATGAATAAAGAAGACTGTAGAAGAATCTATGCATTTGAATTATGGTGTTAGTGAAGAATATTGAAAGTGCCAAGGACTGCCAAAGAAAAAAAAAATAAAACCAGAAAAAGAAGTAAAACCAGATTACTCCTTAGAAGCAAGGATGGCAAGACTTTGTCTCTTGTACTTTGGTCATGTTGTCAGGATGCACCAGTCCCTGGAGAAGGACATCATGCTAGGAAAAGTGGACAGTCAGCAAAGAAAGAGGAAGACCCTCAAGTAGATGGATTACCCAGTGGCAACAACAGTGTACCCAAACATAACAGCAATTGCAATTGTGAGGATGGCACAGGATTGGTCAGTGTTTTTCTCTATCAAGCATAGAGTCTCTGAATTGGAACTGACTTAACAGCACTTAACAACAATTATTTTATAGTACTTTTTGATTTCTTCTTATATATTTATGTATGTGTATGCATATTGTTGTTAAGTACCACCAAGTCAGTTCTGACTAATACTGACCCTCATAGGATTTCTAAGGATCTGAAATTTCGCCACATTGCCACATTTGCACATATGCATATAAATGTGCACACACACAATATAGTCTTTGTTCTCCCTCATAATCTCTTATAAAGAAAATGCTGTGTATAATTTATATTTACCTTATTTATAAACTTTTTGATGGCTTTGTTCATTAGCTTTTTTGCATACTTTATTTGGAGTACATTGTATTTTAAATTATTACATTGTTTTTTGATTTATATAAATTTTATACCCACTATCAAGCCTCAAGGTTGGTCTGAGCTGCAGGTTGGTCTGAGCTGCAGGTTGGCAGTTCAAATTCACTATTCACTCCTTGTAAACCCTAAACAGGGTCACTATGAGTCAGAACCAACTTGATGGCACTTGACAACAACAACAAGACTAGAATGAATTTTGGAGTCACATGTAAGAAAGGAAAACAAATTAATTTATGTACTCTTAGTAAAAATATGATGGTACATCAGAAAGAACCTTTCTCTTTTTTCCCCCCATGTCATATTTTTAATTTATGTCTGTCTTTCTCTGTGCTCATGTAATTGGTCTCTCTCTCCTACTCCCTCACTTTCTCTTCTATTTTTTTTTTTTTATGTTTTATTGTGAATTATGTGATAGTTTACATGGGAGAACATTAGTTTTACATTCATTCTATCATATATCATTTCATTGCCATGGTTACAATCCCCTTCATGCATCATCAACCAACCAAATGGTATACCCTGCAATCCTGCCCTGCACCCCCGCCCAGTCGTCAGCACACAGCCCCTCTCCCTCTCTGGATCTCAAGTCCCCAGCTGCTCCATCTCTCCATGTCATCGTCCTGCCTCCATCTCAGGCATCACTGCTTCTCTGGGTAGGCTCCCGCTCTCCACTATTCTCCATTGATGGTCCTAGGGACCTTCGCTCCTAGACTGGAAAGTTAATC
>NW_006408886.1:1345053-1346914 GCF_000296735.1 Chrysochloris asiatica | reverse complement strand
TCTCCACTCTAGTCCTCTGTTGCTGTGTCACTGACTCTGGGCCCAAGAGTCCCCAGGTCTTGCCACACTGCTAGCCAACCAGGTCTCCACCCAGGTTCACAGGAGTCTACTGAACATTGTCTTCTACTTTTAAAACTATTTTTTGTTAATTGAGTGAAGTGCAGATCATCAGTTTAACATTCAACAAATAATATACTTTGATTCATTACAATTGTTGCAATCCTCTCTATGCACCATCAGTTAACAACATTTACATATAAACATTTCTTAAACACAAATATAAAAATATGAAGGTATTCTCAACACATTTTCCATCTACGAATTTCTGAAGGTGGTATTTCCATCTCTATACCCCTTCCTTCTTCAAAGAATTTGGTACTCTTCAATTTACATCATGCCAAAATGGTAGTTTTAGCACCCTCTAGGGACTCAAATTGTGTTTCTATTAAATATTCTTTGAGTTTGGGAAACAAAAAGAAATCTGAAGAGGGAAGATCAGGGCTGTAGGGTGGATGGGGTAAGATTTTCCAATGAAATTCTCATAAGATAGCTCTTGCTATTCTCGAAGAATGAACGGGTGCAATCGTGACCATAAAAAAATTCCTTAGCATAACATTCCTGGCTTTTTTTTCTCAACAAGCCAGTTTTATATTCTCTTAAACCTTCTTTATAATAAGACTTTGTGGTTTATTTATGTTATCTGTTACAAATGACTGGCTCTCATTTTTTTCATGTGTGAACTTTCTCATGTTTATTACACATGGCATCATCAGCTCAGTAGCCCTTGTGAATATCCTTTCTTGGGATAAGCTGGTTGTCCCCCTCAGGGCAATGTGTTTGATAGGGGAGCAAACTTAGTATTATGAAATCTGCAGCTTATAAAGAACACCCAAGTAGGCAGGGCTTGATGGCGGCTAGGGTGGAGGTGCAGTGAAGTTCGCTGTCAGCCATACCGCAGAATACCAGGAACAGCAGATCCAGGGCAGAGTGCCAGCCAATACTCAGAACCACAGAGATAGGAATATTTTAAGTTTGAAGGCTAATAGCTTGTGGAAATTGAAGCTGAAGTAAGAAATCGCCTACTTTTGAATCTGCCTGGCTCGGAGGCCCAGAGTCAACATCTTGGGTGAGACCAAATGGCAAGACAAAGCAGGGGAGAAGAAATACCATGGAAAAATGCCACGGAAACCTTGGAGCAAAGGTGGACAATATACTTTGTCAGTTTTGCTTTGTTCTGATTTTCTTTTTTTGGGTATCTGGTTATTGGCGTGCCCACTGTTTGCGCACCTCCATTCTGGTGACTAGAGGGGGAGCCTGAGTGAGTGGACACCCCATACCCTCACCACTGGTGGGTTCTTCTGCCACACATGCACACAGATAATCAGCCCAAGAGCAGGCCCTGAACTTTTTTTGGGTTTGTTTTTTAATACGGGAAAGGGCAGGACAGGGCTGTAGAGAGGGAGAGAGATTTTAAAAACAAAACAGGCCAAAAATTAAATTAAAGCCTGAGGTACAGCATAACAACCAACACTGGATCCTTGAAATCTCTCAGGCAGCTTTGAAAGCAAGAAACTGAAGAAATGACATTGAAGTCATACTCATATTAGCCAACAGAAGTAGACCTACACTCCATACTGGAAGGAGGGCAGGCTTTGGAAATGACTGAGAAGGAATTCAGAAAAATGATTTTAAAATGTATCAAAACACTTTACAATGGAGTTGAGAAAAATAAGGAAGAAGTCAGGAAAGCACTACAGGAACAATCAAATAAAATAGATACAGCATTGGAAACAATTCAAAACCTACAGAAAGAGGTCCAAATGATTAATAATAGAATATCAGAAATGGACAATACACTGAA
>NW_006408886.1:1343340-1344618 GCF_000296735.1 Chrysochloris asiatica | reverse complement strand
AAGAAAAAAACTGCCACCCAAGAATCCTCTACCCAGCAAAGATGTCAATCAAATATGATGATCTAATTAAAGTATTTCAGGACAAACAGAAGCTAAGGGACTTTGCCATAGCCAACCCTACTATGAAAAACATCCTAAAGGAAGTTCTGTGGACTGAGAACCAACAAGAACAAATGACAACTAGAGAATGACGTACATGGCAGCATCACCCTGAACTCAATCGACAAATGGAAGAGTCAAGAACATAATAAAATTATAAGAACAGAAGATCTGGGAGGTCAGTCTATGATCAAAACAATTACAATGTGAAAGAAGATAAACACAGAGGAACAGAGATCCAAGTGGTAGCAAGGTCAGGTAGACTTCAGGATACAATAGACTGTCTTAAATGGAGGGAAGAGTTAATGGAATATAAGGTAACCACAACAGTGGGGTTGGGGTAGGGGGGTTATTTCAGGTGTTGGCAGGGCAATACAAGAATGGGGAGGAGGCAAAAGAACAAGATAGATAGGCGGAGAACACTGAGACAGGTTTTCATGGCCTAAGTGGGACAGAGGTAAATAGTGATGCATGCTTAAACTTGGAACAACAGGCCTCTGTGATACAGGGATCTAGGCATAGCTTGAAGAGGGGAAATAATACTAAATGCTTCACTGTCATATGAATATTGGTTTCCCTTGCCTACTATTAAAAAACACAATAGAATTTTACATAATTAAAAAAATAGGAGCTTTGGTAGCGTAGTGGTTACAAATCGGGCTGCTAACCTCAAATTCATGGAGGGCGGCGGTTAAACGATGTGCGAGAACTGTGCAAACCTGGTTGAGGTGTTAAATGAAACCCAGACCACGGAGCGGCGGGGTGAGAGGTGTCTGGAGACCAGGTTGATGGGGAGACGCTGCCTAGCGGGAAGAGACTGCAGGGGCTGGCCAGGCTGTCCTACTTACCCCGGATGCGAGAGCGCCGTCCTAGCCTAACCATTGGATTGTGGCTTTGAGGCGGGGTCGACCAACTTAGAGACCCACAAGTGCAGCCCAAAGCGTCTCACTACAACCCAGTCGCCCCTGCTGCACTTCCACCTCTTGATTGACATCCAAGGATGGAAATCCAGCCTTTCAGCAGGACTTAAGGGCCCTAGCACAAGGAGATTCCTATTTAACAGCAATCAAGCAACCGCCACTCATCTGTCTGTCATGCTGTGGTGGTTTGAATTGCTGTGATTCTGAGGGCTATGCCACCGGTATTTTAAATAACCAGCAGGGTCACCCATGGTGGACA
>NW_006408886.1:1338903-1340352 GCF_000296735.1 Chrysochloris asiatica | reverse complement strand
GTACAAAACTACCAGTGGTTCTGTGGGAGAAAGATAAGTCTTTCTGCTCCTGTAAAGGTTTACAACCTTGGAAACCCTGTGCAGGGTCATTATGAATTAGAACCGACTCCATAACACATAACCACCACCACTATTGTAAAATAGAAACTTGAGTGGGATAAACAGGAATGTTGGGAGACATGATTACAGAAAACCTGTAAGTCCATTTTCAATCTATAACTGCTTGGAATACCTAAAAGGGGTTCTAGAACTTGCCCAATGAAATAGGCCTCTTGGAAAGCCTTTGCAGAGTATAGGACCTTAGGTGGAATCTGAGTCCCATCCAGACCTTATAAGGTAGGACTTTTCCACTAGAAAGCACAAGCAGACCAGCCTGGATCAGCTAGAGTGACAGAAGATATATCTTCAAAGAATGATCATCAGGAAAAAATACAAAACAAAAATGTCAGGATGGCTGGATACTGCAAGCTGTTCCCTAGGAAGCCATTAAGGCAAGCAACCAAGTTCCCTCAGGAAAATGCCCCTCTTAGTTGAAACTCAAAGGAAACACACAAATGGGTATGTAAGCTTGCTGGCAACCACGCTGGTGAGTGGAAGAGGGGGAAAGACAGCAATGAAGAAATGGGCTGTGTTCAACCACTGTCCATTGACTCCCATTGACCTGGAGATGAGAGAAAGAAGAGGAAGGGCTGGTTGGTCCAGAGTGTGGTGAGACCTGGGGACACTTGAGCCCACGGACAAGTGCATAGCCACAGAGGGCTGAGAGTGTAGCCTCAAGCTGATATGAAGTGAGGGGAGATGCATAAGAACACCCAAACTTGCAGACAGTACCCATTTGACCTAGCCTTGATGGCTTCATAATCAGAACTAGACTAGAGGAAGATTACAAAAAAAAAAAAAAAATTTTTTTTTTGATAAAGGAAACAAGGGTATATTACTACAATTTGATGAACCTGACCTATACTCATGGAGGCAGTAATTCTAAGCACCAACAGAGAGGGAAGGAGTCGTCACATCAAGCATCAATGCTATCCCTTCTGTACACAGGGTATATAGGGAAGGGTAACTTAGACATTGGCTACCTAAAATGAATGGGCAATAAAGGCATGAAGTGACTGGCTTACAAGGTTTCAAGAAGAAGTTTAATTAAGCTTAATTAAGTCCCCACTGAATATAGTTTTCTTCTTGTCTAGATAGTTCTGGTGAAAAGAGATGGGGATAAAATCTGTATGATTCAATGGTGAATAATTGTTATCATGACTAATCAGGACTTCCACAATTGCAAAGGTAGAAATTTTGTAACAAAAACAGGGAAGTAGTTAATCTTACATCTAGAAACAGAGGACCCTAGGACCATGAAGGGAGAAGAGCACAAGCAGAATGTGGGACCTTATCCAGAGAAGCAGCAGTGCCAGAGATGGAGGCAGAGATGGGGGCATGGAGAAGGGG
>NW_006408886.1:1330786-1338793 GCF_000296735.1 Chrysochloris asiatica | reverse complement strand
TTAAAAGCTAAAGTGAATAGAGAGAAATACTGTTAACTGATGGTACATGGTGGGGATTATAATCATTGTAATGAAACAAGGTGTATGATTTGTTCAATGTAAATCTGACGATCTGCCCTATAAATGTTCACTCAATCCAAAATAAAAACCTTATAATGAAAAAATGTTTTAAAGAGATTTCAGTAGAGGAAAAAAAAAGTGCATGGAAAAATGGAATTTTCCCACAAATAGATGTTAAAATCTAGAACCCAAACAGGAATATTTCTGGGAAAATGTTAAGAATTATAAATTTCCTCACCATATGAAAGTGTTATTAAAACAGTGATACTAGTAATATGATAATAAGTATGGGAAATGCAACAATAAAATAATCTTTCCTATAACTCTGTTATGATTTGATTTTAATATTCATCACTATTAGATCGGTACTTTGCATTTCCTTATAATTTTCCCTTAATTCTGCTTTGGGTAAATAAATGCCATAGTAACTAGTGAATGGTTATCTCTTAAATGATCACAATGAAAGCAGACTTAATAACATAAGCATAATAACTTTTTATATATAGACTTTAAGGATGTGAAAATTTTGAAAAGCACATCTTACCTAATATCTGAGAGATCACATTTGTTTCCAGCGATAGCCATTACAATGTTTTCTGGACCATGTTCTTTTAGCTCCTTAACCCATTTCTTCAAAGTATGAAATGAATCCTATATCAAAAATGTAAATGAATTATTGGAAAGACTAGTCAGTGTAATATTTATTTACTTATTAATTAATTAATAAAGAAGCACAAAATCAATACAAATTAATGGCGAAGTAGATTTCAGGAGATTCATTTAGGATAACTGTCTTGTCACAAAATGTAATATTTGCTAAGTCACACGTCACCAAGTGTTGCCACTGAGTTGCTGCTGACTCATGGTGACACTATAGGGCAGAGTAGAACTGTTCTACACAGTTTCTAAGGTTGTACATCTTTACAGAAGCAGACTTATACATCTTTCTCCCTTGGGACAGCTAGTGGGTTTGAACTGTCAACCTTTCAGTTATCAGTCAAATGGCATTACTCTACCAGGTGTCCCAAGTCATACTTCAATAACCTATAAAGTTTCCTTTTCTAATATTATAACTTGAGGAAGTTAAGATGATTGTATCACTTGTTATTGAGTGCCACTGAGTTAATAGCGACCCTGTATAGGATTTCTGAGGCTTTTTAAAATTTTACAAAAGCAGAAAGAATTATCTTTCTCCCCACAGAGCAGTTGGTGAGTTCAAACCACTGACCCTGTGGTTCGCAACGCAGTGCTTATTCTATGGAGCCACTGCACATCCCATCATATTAGTAGTTAATTTAAAATTATAGCCTCGACTCCACAGCTATAAAGACTAAGAGAACATCTCTGTTTACAGGAAAGAAAACACACACATACACACACACTTTTGAGCTCTGTTTTCCTTTCTTCCCTTTACTCAGAAACTTCCTTCCAGAAACAGGCCAAAATATATACTACATTTAAGTAGAAATGGTCAGAAATTCATGCATGGTAATATTAATGAGTCATTAAACTAATAATCCTATTCATTGAGTCAGAAATCCCTAGCAAAAAGTTAATCCAACAATTAAAGTGGTATTGTTGGTAAATGCCAACAAGTCAGGTCCAACTCAAAGTGACCCTGTATCAGGTTTCCAAGGAGCAGCTGGTAAATTTGAACTGCTAACCTGCTGCTATTAGTCCAGTGCTTATTCTACAGGGCCACATGAATGGAGGGAAAAATCTCAGCAAATCACTGCAGTTATTTGTTGATAGTTACACTAGAGTCTCAATTGATAACCTAAAAATGTATTCATTCATATAATATGTACACAAATACTTATATCATATCTATCTATCTACATAAAAACATTACATTTGGCATTTTAAGTATGATGATTGAAACACTAATCAAAAATAAATATTTTATCATTATACATCATGCAAAAGTTAAAACTGATTTTGATTTTCTTAAAAAGCTAATATTCTTGGGAACAGTACTAGAAGAAATGTCCTTGCCTCTACAAATGGTCACTTTAAAAAGTAAATCACCATTGTTGTTTATTTATTTTAGCATATAATTCTGAACTGCTTCATTACAAATAGATGAAATAAACATAATATATAGTGTTCACTATGCCTAACCACTGTACTATTAAGACCTCATTCCAAGTTACTGGCAAGAATAGCACTGAAGTCTGCTTTGGTTCTTCTATCACAGAATCATGATAAATGTCATCGAACAGTAAAGGGGCTTTCTTACCTGTTTGGTAATATCATATACAATAACAGCTGCAGCAGAGCCTCGATAGTACATTGGAGCCAATGAATGAAACTGTTTATAAAAACAAGGATGAGTGTTGAAGACAAAGTAAACATACTTTCTGCAATCTCAAGTTAAATATACAATTTTTTTTAGCTCACAATATCTCATTAAAACCTCTACATTCCCCTATTATTTTTCCAGGGTTTATATGAAAAAATACTTTTTTTTTTTTCTTCCCAACTGTGCACATGTAGACCATGAAATTTACTCTTGGACAAAAGCTAAAATAAGTTTTATTTTAAATGCTGACATTGAGTGGATTTTCTTTTCTCTGCTGCTTATCAGTTCTGTAATAAGACTGACCCAGAGTAATCTCATTAGGATTACAGAGCAGAAAGAAAGATGTATGGTAAAGGAGGAAACTAGGGAACTGGCAAAGATCATAATGCCCTACTGAGCCAGAAATGGGGATACTGTGCCAAAGGTAGCCTTAGCAAGCACAGACCCTGGGTCTGAATGGCCACCATCTCTCTAAGACATGATTTTCAAGCTAAGATCCCAGATGCCAGATGCCAGATGTACTTCATCCCAAATGTTAACAAAGCAGTGTCATCATCACTAGAATAATTTATCTCCAAACAAGATATTCAGGGAATACGTACTTTGTATATTTTGGAAAAGAGTTCTGGTTTACTTTGCAACCTTTTTGTTTTAATTAAAAAATATCTTCGAGGGGTTTTGAAAGTCAATCAGCTCAACAGAAAAATGGACAAAGGATATATACAGATCAGTAACACAATAAAAAGTATACATTTTTATTTTAATATTTCAAAATAAATATTTAAAAACATGTTCAATTATAATAGAAGAAATGAAAGTAAAACTGATAAGGTACTTTTTAATTTATTAAATATTTTTAGAATTTTACAGTATACAGTGTTGGTTTGGAGCTAGGATTGTATTCTGATAGCATTGTTGAAAGTTACGGTCAGTAAAAATACCAAAAGTTGAAATATGCATACCTCTTGAGCCAAAAATTCTATTTCTAGTTATATATACTGATGGTCATCATACACACAAGGACATTCATCCTAACATATATGGGGACAAAAATTTGAAAACAACTTCAAGGTTTGTCATAGGAAACTGTATATATATATATATATAGATAGATAGATAGATAGATAGATAGATAGATAGATAGATAGATAGATAGATAGTGGTTTTGTGCTGTGGAGTCAGTTCCGACTCATAGTGACCCTGCAGAGGGTTTCTGAGGCTGTAAATCTTTAAGGGAGCAGAAAGACTCATCTTTCTCCCATGGAACAGCTAGTAGTTTTGAACGGCTGACTTTGAGTTTTGCAGCCCGATTCATAACCACTACACTACCAGAGCGCTCTCTCTCACGCTCTCTCTCTCTCTCTCTCTCTCTCTCTCTCTCTCTCTCTATATATATATATATATATATATATATAAAAACCGGAATACAAATGAAAAGGATTTTGATTGATATGTGCAATAGTCTTTGACATACTGTTAGATGAAAAACTAGTTTCCAAGCAGTATAGTTGTTGTTTAGTGGAATCGATTCTGACTCATGAAACCTTGTATAGGGTGGTTTCCAAGGAACTGCTGGTGGGTTTGAATCACCGATGTTGAGGTTAGCAGTTCATTGCTTATCCTACAGTGCCACATCACCATTCCAGTTGTTGCTAAATGTCGTCAAATTGGTTTCAACTTATAGTGATCCTATATAGGCTTTCTGAGGAGTGGCTAGTGATTACAGTTAGCAATCCAGTGCTTTGGGTAGCAGTCCAGTGCTTATCCAACAATGCCACAACAGAACTCCAGATGTGTAGTAGTTTAATCATAATTTAGGGTAAAATGTGTGTTGTGCAGATATAGAATAATGTTCTTCAAAATGTTAATGGTGGGATGGCTAATAATATTTACATTTTCCTTATAAGAGTTTACAATGCATAAATCTTTACAATTAATTTTTACATAAAATTGCTTATTTTAAAAAAGAAGTTATTTATTGGTGAGTAGGAGAGGGAGCAGGAAAAGATGTGGCAATCTGCTTCTGTTAAGATTGTTGTTGTTCAGAGTAAAGATGAAGGTAGCAGAAGACACAGGGAGAAGTGCAAGAGTTATAGTAAACAGAGGTAAATACTGTTAACTGATGTTACATGAAGAGGGTTGGAATCAAGAAAAGTATATGAATTGCTTAGTGTAAAACTGATGATCTGCTTTGTAAATCTTCACTCAATACACAGTAAAAAGTTAACAACAAAAAAAAAGATTGTTGTTCTTGTTATGTGCTATCCAGTCAGTTTCTACTCACAGCAACCCTATGTACATCAGACTAAAGCAATGCCCAGTCCTGAACCATATTCATAATTGTTGTCATGTCTGAGTTCATTGTTGCAGCCACTGTGTCAATCCAATTCATTGAGGCTCTTCCTCTTTTTCACCGACTCCCCTACTTTACTAAGCATGATGTCCTCTTTTAGGGACAGACCCCTTCTCATAACATGTACAAAGTAAGAAAGATTAAGTTTTGTTTTGCCATACTGGTTTCCAAGGAGCATTCTGGATGCACAGATTTGTTAGCAGTCTGGCAGTTCATGTTATTTTCAGTATTCTTTACTAATATCATAATTCAAAGGCACAAATTATTTTTTAGTCTTTCTTATTCATTGTCCAACTTTCAAATGTGTATGATGCAATTCAAAACACCATGTTTTGTGTCAGGTAAACCCTAATCTTCAAAGTGACATCTTAGCTCTTTAAAACTTTGAAGAGGTTTTTTTGCAGCAGGTTTGCCTAATGCAATCCTCATTTGATTTCTTGATTGCTACTTCTATGAGTGTTAATTGTAGAATCAAGTAAAATGAAATAATTGAAAACTTCAATCTTTATTTATTGGTCTAGTTGAGAAGATTTTCGTTTTCTTTACACTGAGGTGCACTCCATCAATACGTATTTCAAATCTCTCTGCTTCCAGTAAGTATCATCTGCACATCAAGTTTGTATCATCTGCACATCACTGGTTGTTAAGGAGTCTTCTTCCAATCCAGATGCTACATTCTTGAATAAGTATTGTGAAAGGATGCACCCCGATGTACAATTTTTTTCTGATTTTAAGTTACTCAGCTTTCCCGTCTTCTGTTAGAAAACTGCCTGTTGGTACAGGTTTTGCAATAAAGTGTTCTGAAATGCCCATCGTTCACAATATTGTCCATAATTTGCTATGATCCAGACAGTCAAATGCCTTTGCATAGCCAATATAACACATGTAAATATCTTTCTGATGTTTTCTACTTTTAAACAATATCCATCTGACAAGAACAATGATGTCCCTCAATTCACACCTTCTTCAGAATCCAGTTTGAAATTCTGGCTGTTTCCTTTTGATGTATTGCTATGATGGCTTTTAAATTATCTTCAGCAAAATTTTATTTGCAGACTCCAGATGGGAGCTAGGCAGATGACTACACATACCCTCTATAAGAAAGATGAAAGAGATAAAACAGGGACAGATGAAAATTCTGGCACTCTGAACTTCAGAACAAAGTTAGAGAGGTGGATGGAATGCTTGCTGGGCAGAGTGGCCAAGCCACAGATGGCAAGAGAAGGAGACAGACATGGCTTGACAACTTTGTGTGCAGCTTTGGCAGCAGAGGGAGGCCTGCAGAGCAGATTCACATGAGAAATAGAAAAGGTACGATTTCTTTTTTTCTCTCTACACTCCCCTGTTGACCAGAAGTGTGGCTAGTTCCTACCCTCACCCACCAACAGCTAGACCCCGTTTTCCAGGAGTTTGGACCCAGTGTGATGGGGGGCCAACTATACCACTTTGATGTGCTGCTTTGGTGCCTGGATTCAGGTGACCTCAGCTCCAGATCTACAAAACCTGCAGAGCCACAAGACCAGCATTTAACCAGTCACTCTGCCCTTAGCTTCCCTGTGGTGTTAACAGACATTGGGATCAGCTCCATCAAGGGTCCCCATGAACTAGTTCCAGGTTGAGTGCCCTGAACATAGATAACACTAAAGCCAAGAGGAACTCCACCTAGGGCCAGGAACTTTGTTATCACATCCCTTCTACAACTACCTCATGAACAACTTTAATTGCAGGAGCTCCCAGCAATTTCTTCCCTCTGGATCTAAGAACTGTATTTAAAAAAAAACAAATACAACAATCCCACAATGCCCTGGAACAAACAGACAAATTTAGCTGGCATGTAGAAACAAAAGAGAATGGTTCAAACAAATGATCAAGATACAGAGTCAGAAAATGATTCTGAGGAAGAAAAAGGTAATCAAACTAACTGAAAAAGAATGCTAATTAGGTATTTTCAAAGGATCGCTATGATGATCGAGGAAAGCAAGAACACAACAAACACTTTAGAAGAATTCCAGAAAAACACTACAAGAATAAACAGACAAAATAAATGCAAAATTTGAAACAATAAAAAACCTGCAACTAGAAAACCAGAAGATTAATATTAAGGCCTCAGAAATGGATAATACATTGAAGGGCAAAGGAATAGCTGCAAAGCAAAAGAAACCTAAATTAGTGAGCTTGAAGATAAGTCTCTCAATACTAGTATGCTAGAGAAATAATCAGAAAAAAGAATGAAAAAATCCAAAGAAAGCCTAAGAGTTATATGTTGTTGTTGTTATTAAGTACTGTGGAGTCAGTCCCGACTCATAGAGACCCTGTACAGGGTTTCTGAGGCTGTAAATCTTTATGGGAGCAGAAGGCCTCATCTTTCTCCTGAGGAAAAACTGGTAGTTTCGAACTGCTGACCTTGTGGTTCACAGCCCAATTCATAACCACTATGCTACTAGAGCTCCTTAAGAGTTATGTGGGACTTCTGGTTTGCCATAGTGACCCCATGGCACAGGTGACAGGGGTTCTGGGTTCAGGGGAGGGGGAAATCACGAAAGAAACCTTCCGGTGTCGAACCTGCACCCTTGTTGTTGTTGTTAAGTGCTGTCGAGTCGGTTCCGATCCATAGCGACCTTGTACAGGGTTTCCGAAGGTGTAAATCACTACAGGAGTAGAAAGCCTCGTCTTTCTCCCACACCCTTACAGCCACCATAAGTCTCAGTACTTCAAAATCTTAAACTCGCTTTTTAAAAAAATCACGGTACTGAGGAATTACTGGCTTTTTAAACTTTCACCTGCTGCTGCGTGCAGCGACAACCCCAACTCCTGTAGAGCTTGGGGGTCGGGCTGGAACCAGCTCATGCCAAAAGCGGCCCTTCCAGTAACTGGGAGCCTTGTACAGAAGGAGCCACTGGAGACAAGGGGAAGAGAAGGAGAGGGACCTCTGCTATAGCATGTAATTTCAGCACTTGCAGTGGGCAGAAAAAAATCAATTAACACAGGACACAGAGAAGAGAAAGAAAAAAAAAAACAAAAACAAAAAAACGGCGACTGTCTGACATCATCAGGCACAGAATGTATCCACTCACCCGAGCGGCCTCTACCCCGCCCAATTGAACCGCACTCACCTACCCCATTACCCCCTCAATCCCCATGCCCCTGCCATCCCTGATCCCGAACAAACTGGACCGTGAGCACCCACCGGAGCGTGCCCTAACTTTAGGAACACGCACCCGCACCCCGCTGACCCCACCCACACGCCATAACAAGCGAGAGCCACACACAGGCCGCCTGAACACCCCCCCCC
>NW_006408886.1:1323271-1330686 GCF_000296735.1 Chrysochloris asiatica | reverse complement strand
GTGGGTGCCGCACTGCTTGCCGGACTTTGTGCCAGCACCACCCTGACCATGGGACCCACCGCTAGCCCTGCCTCCCCTGACTGATCACTCCACAGCCCCCCAGCATCCCCCCAAGCCTGCCCCGACCTCCGACCCTGTGCTCCCCCACGGAATCATTCCCTACACCTTGGACCACAGCGCCCGCACCCCGCTGACCCTGCCCACATATCATAACAAGCAAGAGCCCCACTCAGCCCCCCAGAACCCCCGTGGGACCAGCCCTGCTTGCCGGACTGCGCTTGAGCACCGCCTTGCTAGCCCCGGCCTGCCTGCCTGATAGCGTGTGCCCAGCCCCGCCAACCGAGCCCTGCACAAGCCCCTCCCCAACTTCTGACACTGCGCTCCCCCACGGAATCATTCCCTACACCTTGGACCACGAGCCCACCCCGCTGACCACGCTCACACACCATAACAAGCGAGAGCCTCATACAGGTTACCAGAACCCACCTCAGGCCCTGCACTGCTTGCCCAAAGGACCCACTGCTAGCCCCGACCCGCCTGACTGATCAAGTGCGACCCGGCCCCGCACAAGCCCCGCCCTGACCTCCTACCCGAAGCTCCCCATGGAATCATTCCATAAGCCTCAGACCACTTGCCCGCACCCCACTGACCCCGCCCACCCATCATAGCAAACCAGAGCCCCGCCCAGCCCGCCAGAACCCCCGCGGGCCCCACCCTGCTTGCTGGATTGTGCGTGAGAACCACTCTGCGCCCTGGACCCACCCCTAGCCCCTCCCGGCCTGCCTGATCACACGTGATTGAGCCCCGTCCACTGGCCTCCGCACATGCCCCACCCTGCCAATCAGACCTCCCACTAGCGTGGCCTTTCCCACTGGACCCACCGCTAGACCCACCCTGCACACCTGACCACGTGTGACACCAGCCCTGCCCACCAGCCCCCGCACAAGCCCCGCCCCGACCTCCAGACTCCAAGAGACCCCCGCCCTGCTGGATCCCCCAGTGGGCCCCGCCCGGACCTCAGACCCTGCAAGACTCCCATCCTGACCTCCAGACCCCACAGCAACCCCCGTCCTGACCTCCAAAGCCCCCAGCAAGTCCTGTCCCGGCCACCAGACACCCCGCAACCACTGCCTTGCCTTCCAGATCCCCCGTGACACCCGCCCTGAACTCCAGACACCCCTGTGACACCAGCCCCGCCCACCGGCCCCCCGCAACTCCTGCCCGGCCTGCTGGACCCCGCAGGGACTACATAGATAAGACCTAACCACACCTACTACACATTACAGGTAGCAAGGGATGCCTATCTTCTGATCATATTAATAATAATTACAATAAAACAATAATAATAATGCCCAACAAGAAACAATTAACATTATCGAAGCATGACCAAAAGCAGAAGAGGCCAGCAGATGCAAATGAGCTGGAGACAGACAAAAACTTTATAGAGGAGGAGGAGCGGGTTCTGGATATGCCTGAGAGGGAATTCAGAAGAACGATATGGAAACAAATTCAAATACTCCGAAAAGGGGTCGAGGAAAATAAGGAAGAAGTAAGGAAAGTCCTGCAGGAACAATCTAATACGATTGACACAGCACTGGAAACAATTCAAAACCTGCAAAAGGATGTCCAGATGATCCATAATAAGGTATCAGAAATAGACAATAGCCTGAAAGGGCAAAGGAGCAGACTAGAAGAGATGGAAGCCAGAACTAGCAAACTGGAAGACAAATCTCTCAGTACTGCCAAGATAGAACAGCAAACAGCTAAAAGGATAAAACTATCTGAAGACAGTCTAAGATTCATGCTGGATAACATGAAGAGGAACAATGTAAGAATTACTGGTGTCATGGAACAAGAAGAATCAAAGAAGTCCACAGAGGAAATAGTTGAAGAGCTTCTGGAAGAAAACTTCCCTAACATCCTGAAAGACGTAAAGGTAAACATTCAAGAAGCCCAGTGTACCCCAGGAAGGATAGATCCCAAAAGAAAGTCTCCAAGACATATAATAATCAAACTCTCCAAAACCAAAGACAAGGAAAGAATACTAAAAGCAGCCAGGGAGAAGAGAAACATAACCTATAAAGGCAAACAAATTAGATTAATGCTGACTATTCAGAACAAACAACGCGGGCAAGAGGCAATGGGGAGACATATACAAAACACTACAAGAAAAAAATTGTCAACCAAGAATTGTCTATCCAGCAAAACTGTCAATCAAATACGATGGTGCGATCAAAACATTCCAGGATAAACAGAATCTGAAGGAATTTATCAAAACCAACCCAGCACTTCAAAACATCCTAAAGGGAGTTCTGTGGACAGAGAACCAACAAGTACAGATGACAAGCAAAGATTGACAAGTATGGCAACACCACCTGGAACATAGCCAACAGAAAACAGAGACCAGAACGGAACGAGACTACAACAACAAACTCAAGAGAGCCCAGAGATCAACTGAAGGACATAAACATATCAATGTCAAAGAGGGACAAATGCAACAACAGAAGCCCAGGTGGTGGAGATGCCAGGTAACTCACAGCTTGCAATGGAATATCCTAAATGCAGAGAAAAGCTAGTAGACTACAAGGTAACCCCCAAAAAAGGTTAACACTCCACAACATATCATGAAAACGAATTCCCAAACAGAACAAATGAACAAAGACACTAGGAAGAAACCGACCAGAATCAAATAAAAAACACAAACCCAATACAAGAAGGAAAGCAGAACCAAAGAACAAACAACACCACCAAAAAAGTAACATGACAGTAATCAACACATACTTATCGATAATTACCTTGAATGTCAATGGATTGAATGCACCAGTAAAGAGACAAAGAGTGGCAGAATGGATAAAAAAAAAACAAGATCCATCAATATGCTGCTTGCTAGAGACACACCTTACATACAAGGACAAAAACAGACTGAGAGTCAAAGGATGGGAAAAAAATTTACCAAGCCAACCCCAGCAATAAACAAGCAGGAGTGGCTACACTAATCTCGACAAAGTAAACTTTAAGGTAAAAACCACCATAAGAGGCAAAGAAGGACACTATCTCATGATCAAAGGGTCAATTGAGCAAGACGACATAACCATAATAAATATATACGCTCCCAACGAAAGAGCACCAAGATATATGAAGCAAACCTTAATGGAACTGAAGAAAGAAATAGATAAATCTACAATTATAGTAGGAGATTTCAACACACCACTCTCAAAAAGGGATAGAACAACCAGAAAGAAACTTGACAATGCCATGGAGGGACTTAACACAATCAACCAGCTTGACCTCATAGACATATACAGAGTATTTTATCCAACAACGGCACAATACACATTCTTCTCCAGTGCGCATGGAACATTTTCCAGAATTGACCATGTGTTAGGCCACAAAGTAGGAACACCCACACCTGCAGATGATACCCACTTTCCATGGCTCCAATGATGGGACGAACAGAGCTCAACCCGAAGAAGACAGAAGGGGAAAAAAGCGTCATCTGATACAATTTGATAAACTGGACATCCACCTATAAATGCAGTAGTTCAAAAGAGGAAATAAACCCCTCCTCCAAGAATTATTCCCACCCCCTCCACACAAAAAGTAGATAGGGATGGCCATCTTGAACATTGACTAACCAAAATGGGAGAAGGGATACAAAGGCAAGAAGTGACTGGCTTACAAGCTTTCAAGAGGGAACCTAGAGCCACAGGGTGGAGAGGATGATAGTGTGTCCAGTGAGTAGTATCCGACGTGTCTAGGAAGGGCAGATGAAAAGAAATGCAGATGGGTCTCTTGGGAAGCAAGGGTGATTAATTGTTACCAGGACTGATTGTGAGGACTGGAAATGTAAAGTTGGACATTTTATAGCAAGGAGGGGAGTTATTAACCTTTCAGTCTAGAAGTGGAGGGCCCTGGGACCATCAATGGAGAAGAGCGGAGAGTGGGACCTCACCCAGAGGAGCAGTGAGGCCTGAGACTGAGACAGAGAGGATGACGTGAAGAGACAGGATGACGTGAAGAGATGGAGTGGCTGGGGACTAGGGATCCGGAGAGAGAGAGGGGCTGTGTGCTGAGGACTGGGAGGGGAGGGCGGGCAGGATTGCAGGGTGTACCCTTTGGTTGGGTGATGATGCATGGACAGGATGGTAACTATGGCAATGAGACGATGTATGATGGAATGAATGTAAAACTAATGTTCCTCCATGTAGACTATCACACAATACACAATAAAACATTAAAAAAAGAGTTATATGGGACACCATAAAGAGGAATAACTTACAGGTGATCAGAATTCCAGAACAGAAAGAGACAACAAAAAGCACAACAAACTGTCAAAGAGTTGTCAGAAGAAAACTTCCCAAACATCATGAAAGATGAGAAGATACGCATAAAAGACATTGCATGAACCCCAAACAGGATAGACCTTAAAAGAAAATCACTAAGTAATATTATAATCACACTTCTCAAAACCAAAGACAAGGAAAGAGTCCTAAGAGCAGCTAAGGAAAAACAAAAAGTTACCTCCAAAGGAGAATGAATAAGATTAAGCTCTGATTTCTTAGCAGAACCTATACAGACAAGAAGAGAATAGGATTACATATACAAGAGCTAAAAGAAGAAAACTGCCAACCAAGAATCATATACTCAGCAAAGTTATTCCTGAATTATGATGGAATAATTAAGGCATTTCCAGATACACAGAAATTAAGGGAATCTGTAATAACCAGACCAACTTTATAAAATATATTAAAGGATGTTTCTTAGGCTAAGAACCAACAACAGCAGATGACAACCTAAGACTAACAAGCATGATCACAGCACCCAGAACTAAAGCTACATACTGACATATTTAAGTCTTATCAAGTCATATTTAAGACATATCAAGCCTTTAAGACTGAAAAGAGGGAACCAGGGATATCAATTTATAATGAACTCAACTACAAACCAAAAAGAGGGAATAGTGTAGATACAAGACTTCAAAACAACAAGAATGACAAGTAGATCTCAAGATAAAACAGTCTGTTTTAAATGAGGAAAATTATTAAATTACAAGTAATCACAAAGAAAATTAATACACCTTCCAATCAAAATAAAAAAGAGGAAAATCAGAAAGATTAAGCATTAAAACAACAGAAATGAAAATGAAAGGAAAACTTACAAACAAAATGAACTCAGCACAGAAAATTATATGAACATTATATACAAAAAAGAAAGCAGCAGCGCTACACACAAAAAGCAAAACAAAACAAAAACCCCCAGCAAAATGACAGCAATCAATTAATACCTATTGATAATTACATTGAATGTACATGGACTAAATGCATCAGTCAAGAGACAGAGAGTAGCAGAATGGATAAGAAAACAGGATTCTTCAATAACTGTCTACAAGAGACATATTTCACATACAGATATAAATAGACTAAAAATCAAAGGATGGAAAAATATATCAAGCTAAAGGCAATAAAAAATTTTACATCTCTGATAAAACAAACTTTAAGACCAAAATCAGCTTAAGAGACAAAGAATGACATCATATCATGATTAATGGGTCAATTGACCAAGAGGACACATCCATAATAAATATTTATGCCACTGATGAAAGAACCTTAAAATACATAAATAGAGAACTGAAGAAAGAAATTGACAAATCTACAATAATGTTTGTTGTTGTTAGTGTTAAGTGCCATTCAGTAAGTTCTGTCTCATAATGACCTGTATAGGATTTTCAAAGACGGTTTGAACTGCTGACCTTGCAGTTAGCATTCCAGTGCTTATCCTACAGTGCCACACAAGAACTCCACAATGACAGCTGTTGCTGTTAGGTGCCATTGAGTCAATTCCAATTCATAGTGACCCTGTAAAGGATACCCAAGAAGCAGCTGGTGGGTCTGAACCACTGACCTTAAATTCAAACCAACCTTATAGTCCAGTCCTTTATCTTACAGTGCCACACCAGGATTCCACAATGATAGTTAGTTGTAAGTGCCATACAGTTGATTCAAATCATAGCAACCATCTATAGTGTTTCTAAAAACTGGTTGGTGGGTCTGAACGTATGGTCTAGTGCTTTATCCTACAGTGCCACACCATGACTCCCACAATAGTAAGAGATTTTAATATATCACAGAACAACTAGAAAGAAACTCAAGAAAGACACATAAGAACCAAACATAAACTAACCTCATAGACATTTATAGAACGCTTAACCCAACAATAGCATAATATATATTTCTTTTCAGTACACATGAACCATTCTCCAGAATAGAACATATGTTAGGCCACAATGCAACCTGAATAAAATTTAAAACATCAAGATACTTCAAAGACAGTTCTCAGATCACAAACTTATAAAATTAGACATCAACAATAGGAACATGTAGGAAAAAAAAAAAAAATCAAATACATGGAAACAGAATAACACCCTGCTTGAGAACTACTGGGTAAAAGAAGAAACAAAATATGAAATTTCAAAATTCCTAGAATCACACAAGAATGAACACACAACATAACAAAACATATGAGCCACAACAAAAGCAGTTTTCAGAAGGCAATTTATAGCAATAAACACACACATACAACACAATGAAAGAACCAAAATCAACACCTTAACTCAAAATAGCCAACTATTTGAAAAAAGAACAGCAAAGACTGAAGAAAAGATATAATAAAGGTTAAAGCAAAAATAAATGAAATAGAAAACAGAAAATCAATAGAAAGAATCAGCAAGACAAGAATCTGACTCTTTGAAAGATTTAAGAAAATCAACAAACCATTTGCAAATCTAAAAAAAGAAAAGGAGAAGATAGAAATAAAAGGAATAAGAAATGACATGGGTGATGTCACAATTAGTACAATGGAGATAAAAAGGATAGTAACAGAGTACTAAGAAGAATTACACTTCAACAAATTTGAAAATCTAGAAGTAATGGAAGAAGTTATAGAAACACACAACCTACTTAAAGTAACACAAATTGAAGTGGAAAACGTCAACAGGCCTATTGTATCAATCAAGTCACTGAGAAACTCCGAACTAAAAAAAGTCCAAGACCAGATGGCTTTACTGGTAAATTCTACCAAATATTCAGGAGGAGCTAACACCAATTCGACTCAAACTATTCCAGAATATAGAAAAGGATGGATACGTCTCAAATTCATTTTTTTTTTTTTAATTTAAGGTTTTTATGGTGGATTGAGTGAAAGTTTACAGGGCACATCATCAGTTTCACATTCAACAATTCATATAACCATTCATTACATTGATTATAATCCCCTCCATATACCATCAGTTAAAAGTATATCTCTTTATCCACTTTAGCTTTTTTTAAAAAACACACAAACAAAAAAACCCACTCAGGCATATATAATAAATTACATCTCCAAAGGTCACATTCTGCAAGTCTGCTTCTGACCGCCAA
>NW_006408886.1:1310455-1320171 GCF_000296735.1 Chrysochloris asiatica | reverse complement strand
TATGTGCCGTGGAGTCGGTTCCAACTCATAGTGACCCTGTACAGGGTTTCCGAGGCTGTAAATCTTTACAGGAGCAGAACGCCTCATCTTTCTCCTGCAGAACTACTGGTAGTTTCGAACTGCTGACCTTGTGGTTCACAGCCCGTTTCATAACCACCACGCTACCAGAGCTCCTCAATATTAGAAAAATATAAATGTTAAATATTTTAAAAACAACAATAATCGATAAAGAAAAGGCTTTTTTTTGACAAAATCGAACACCCATTCCTAATAAAAAAACACTCAACAAAATAGGAATAAAAAGGAAATTCTTCAAGGTAACTAAGAGCATACAAAACCAACAGCCAGCATGACTGAAGTCATTCCCCTTGTGAATAGGAAGCAGACAAGGATGCTCTTTATCACCACTCCTAGTCAATATTGTGCTGGAAGTCTTAGCCAGAGCTAAAAAGCAAGAAAGTGAAATTGAAGACATCCAAATTGGCAATTGCAGTGGCATTGGAAGATAAGCACTGGACTACTAACTGCAAGATCAGAGGTTCAAACCCATCGCCATTCTTCATAAACCTTATGCAGGGTCACTATGAAACAGAACTGACTTGAGGGCATTTAACAAAAGCAGCAACAAACTGGTAAAGAAGTAAAGCTTTCTCTGTTTGCAGATTATATGATCCTATATTTAGAAAATCCCAAAGACTCAGCAAAAAAATTATTGGAAGTCATTGATATATTCAGCAGAATGGCAGGGTAAGAGCAACATACAAAAATCAGTTGGATTTCTTTACACTAATAAGAGAGTTCTGAAAAGGACATCAGGAAAACAATATCATTCACAATAGCCACCCAAAAGATGAAATACTTGGGAATAAATCTAACCAGAGAAACAAAAGACCTATACAAGAAAACAAAAGAGATCTGAAGAAATAGAGAAATATACTATGATCATGGATAGGAAAACTTAGCCTTGCAAAAATGTCAATTCTACCCAAAGCAATCTCTATATATTATGCTATCCCAATCCATATTCTAACATCATCCCATAAAGAGGTGGAAAAACTAATTACTAAATTGATATGAAAAGGAAAGAGACCCCAAATAAGCCAAGTATTATTAAAAATGAAGAACAAAGTAGGAGGTCTCTCAATTTCTGATCTCAAAACCTACTACACATTCACAGTAATCAAAACAGCCTGTAACCGATACAATGAAAGACACATAGATCAAGGGAACAGAATTGAGAATCTAAAAGTAAACCCATCCACCTGAGGTCAGTTGATCTTTGACAAAGGGCCAAAATGCATTAAACAGGGAAGAGATATTATGCTGACAACATCAGAAGACCATTTACAGAAAATGAAACAAGACCCACATCTCACATAAAATATAAAAATGAACTTAACATGGATTAAAGACTTACATGTAAAGCCTAGAATTATAAAAATCATCCATGAAAACATAGGGACACATTTAGGGTCACTGACGTCAAAATACAAGGTAAAACATAACAGAAAACACACAGACAATAGAAGACAAAATAGATGACAAGACTCTCCTAAAAATTAGACGCTTTAGTACAAAGGGTTTTCATCAAAACAGTAAAAAGAGAACCATCATATTGGGGAAAAATGCTTGGCAATGACATACCAGCCAAAGGCTACCCTCTAAAATTCACAGAACATTTCAATGCCTTAATAAGACGAAGACCAAATAATCCAATTTTAAAAAGGGCAGAGGATATGAGCATACTCTTCGTCAAAGACCACATTTGGGCAGCCAACAAATGTCTGAAGACATGCTCACAATACTTAGCTATTTGTTGTTGTTGTTGTTAAGTGTTGTAGAGTCAGTTCTGACCTATAGTGATCCTATATATAGGGTTTCTGAGGAGTGGCTGGTGAGCTTGAACTTCCAACCTTGCAATTCAAACCGATTTTGCAGTCCAGTGCATGAACCCACAGTGCCACACCAGATGCAAATTAAAACAATTAGATACCATCTTACTCCAGCATTAATAGCAAAGTTTAAAAAAACAGAAAACTGGTGAGCGTGTGGAGACACATGTACCCTCCTGCACTGATGGGACTGCAGAAAACAGTATTGTGCTTTCTCAAAAAGTTAGAAATAAAAATACAATATCCCAGCAATCTTTCTATTGGGTATACATCCTGAACAAATAAGAGCCATGACACTAATAGATATATGCACACCCATGTTCATTGCAGCAGTATTCACAATAGCAAAAAATGAAGACAGCTTAAATGCCCATCAAGAGAAGAATGGCTAAACAAAATTTACTACACACACACACAGTGGAATACTATGCAATGATGAAGAACAATGATTAAAATACAAAACACCTCACAACATGTATGAACCTGAAGAACATTATGCTGAATGAAACTAGTCAATCACAAAGGGACAAATATTGGGCAGATTAAGCAAAAGCACTACATGGCCCTGCTACAACAAAGATATGAGAGAACAAACAAAACAGACACAGAGGAATATCTTGAAGCGTTGAACTTCAGAGGAATGGTTAGAAAACATATTGAGTGCTTGCTGGCAGGGGAAACTGAGCAGGGACTTTGAGAGAGGGACACTCACTGGTGAATAGCTGGTCAGATGGGGAACGACCATCTTGAACTTTTGTGAGCAGCTGTGGCTACAGAAGGTAGCCTGGCAGAGCAGATTCACACAGGTAATAGGAAAGGTATGACAGGAAAGGTACAATTCCTCCTTTTTGCCCATGTTCCCTTGGTGATCAGAGGAGTGACCAATTCCCAACTTCATTCACCCACAGTGCAGACCCGGCTCTCTGGAGTTCAGAGTCATGTGGTTGTAAGCCACACCATTGTGAGGTGAGGGTTGGCTAGATCACTCTGGTGCTTGGATTCACATGGACTTGGCCTCTGGCCTAAGGAACTCACATAATCACCAGACCAGTATTAGTCTAGCAGAAATCCTAATAACCAGCCGCCCTGTCCCCAGCCACCTTGTGGTCCTAACAGACACTAAAACTAGTTCCATCAGAGGTCTCCATGAACTACTTCTGAACTGAGTAACCAGTACACTGATAACTTCTAGGATATAGAAAATCTGTCTAGGATCAGGAACTTCACTGTCACATGCTTCCTGCATCTACCTTGTGAATTCCTTGGCTGGCAGGAGCGCCCCTTCCCCCAGAGTTTTCTCTATGGGCCCAAGAGCTGCACTTTTTTGGTTTTGTTTTGTTTTGTCCTTTCATTATATTGTTCTTTTTGTTTATTCTTTCTTCTCTTTCCATTCCCTTGAATTTTATCCTTTCTGGTAGCATAATGGGTTTTGTGTTAGGCTGCTAACCATAAGGTCAGCAGTTCAAATCCACCAGTGACTCCTTGGAAACCCTATACAGGGTCACTATAAGTCAGAACTGATTTGAGGGCATTTAACAACAACAATCACTGTTTTCATTTTTCTCTTCTATAAATCCATTTTCCTATCCCTCTTTTCTCTTTTTAGTTTCTATATGCTTTTTTTTGTTCAGAAACCCTATGCAAGGTTGTTATGAGTCAACTTGATGTCATTTCACAAGCCTGTTCTTACTACTTTTTCCTCTTTTTGTTGTTGGTTCCTTGTTTGTTTATTCTCCTTTATTTTCTTTTGTATGTGTGTGGGAGGGGATTTTTTCTTCTTTCCCATCTGACAGAAGACTGCAACCATGCTCATTCAGCCCAGTCACAGCTGTATTCTCTGCCACTCCATCCACTAGGCAAGAGCCAAGACCAGGTCCTATACCACCTGATCAATGATAGAAAGCAGCCAACAGCAGCAAGCTCACCCCAAATTTAGGTGCACAGAGAATGATATACACACTTCCATTCTCTAAATACACCCACAGGAGACAGTTTGTGAGAGCACAAGAACACATCAACAATCACCAATTAAATACAAATATGACACCACCACAATGCCCTGGAGACTACAGACTTAGCTCACATGAAGAAACAAGAGATTGACTGAAACAAATTACCAAGATGCAAAGCGAAAAAATTTTTCTGAGGAAGACAAGGTAATGGAACTAACTGAGAAAAAATACAAAAGAATGACATTAAGGTACCTTGAAAGGATTTACAAAAAAGTAGAGGAAAACAAGAACACAGAAAAAAACTTTAGAAGAATTCACTAAAACACTATAAGAACAAACAAAATAAATGTAAAATTTGAAACAATACAAAACCTGCAATTAGAAATCCAGAAGATTAATGCTAAGATTTTACAAATGGCAATATATTAAAAGGACAAGGGAGCAGATTTAAAGCAATGGAAGCACAAATACAGCTTGAAGATAATTCTCTCAATAGTAGCAAGCTAGAAGAACAATCAGAAAAAAGAATGAAAAAATCCAAAAAAATCTAATAGTTATGTGGGGACACCATGAAAAGGAGTAACTTACAGGTAATCAGAATTTCAGAATAGGAAGAGACAATAAAAAACACAGGGGAAATTGTTGAAGAATTGCTGGAAGAAACTTCCCTAATGTTATGAAAGACGAGAAGATAGGCATACAAGAAGTTCAATGAACCCCAAACAGGATAGATTCCAAAGGAAAATCACCAAGACATACCACAATCAAATTTTCCAAAACCAAAGACAAGGAAAGAATTCTGCGAGCAGTTTGGGGAAAAGGAAACATATACCTACAAAGAAGAACCAATAAGACCCAGTTTTGATTCCTCAGTAGTAACCATACAGACAAGAAGGCAATGGAATGACACATACAAAAATCTGAAAGAAAAAATTGCCAATCAAGAAACACGTACCCAGGAATAATTGTCCCTCAATTACAACAGTGAATTTGGGGTATTTCCATATAAACAGAAATTAAAGGAATTAAAACAACTTTACAAAAATACTAAAGGATGTTCTTTGGGCTGAGAACCAACTACAGCAGACAATAACCTTAGACAAACATACATGACAATACCACCCAGAATTCAATCCAGATATTGAAGTATTTAAAATAAGACAGACCCACAAGTTTGAAAACAGGGAACCAGAGGTGTCAATTTATAATGAAGTCAACTACAAACCAAAAATAGGAAATAGTGCAGATACTAGAACTTCCAAATGGCAAGGAAGTCAAATAGATTCCAAGGTAAAACACTGTTTTAAATGGGGAAAACTTAATAAATTACAGGGTAACCTCAGAGAAAATTAATACATGTTTACATCAAAATAAAAAAAGAGGAAAATCAGAAAGACTTAGTAAACATTAACACAACAGAAATAAAAATGAAAAGAAAACTCACAAACAAAATGAACTCACCACAGAAAATTAAGTGGAAAAAAGAAACTGGCAGCACCACAAAAAACAAAACAAAACAAAACAACAAAAAACACACACAGCAAAAGACAGCAATCAATTCACACCTATTGATAATTACATTGATTTAGATGAATTAAAGGATCAGTTAAGAGACAGAGAGAAAACAGGATGAGAGAAAAGAGATAAGAAAACAGGATCGTTCAATACGCTGCTTACAAGAAACACATCAAAATGATGGAGCCAACCTAAATGCCCATTAAGAGAAGAATGGTTAAATAAACATTGCTATATACACACAATGGAATACTATGCAACACTGAAGAATTATGACTAGCAAACATGTTCCAACATGGATGAACCTGGAGGACATTATGCAGAGTGAAATTAGTCAAATCACAAAAGGACAAATATTGTGTGACACCAATGTTGTCAAAAGTTAAAAAAAAAAAAAAGTGTTTTCTTGCTAAATGAAACAATCCATGATGGTTATGGAGATTAGGGGAAGGGAAATTATTCACAGACTAGATGGTAGAAACACGTTAACAGGGATGACAGGGCGGGCAATATATAAGAGGCAAGTTAACAGAGTAAAGATGAAAGCAGCAGGTTATACAGTGAGATATGCAATAATTTAAGTCAAGAGGTAAATACTGTTAACTGTTTTTACATGGAGGGGATTGCAATCATTGCAATGAGGCAAAGTGTAATTTGTTGAATGTAAAACTGATGATCTGCTCTGGAAATCTTCACACAATTCACAATAAAAAGTTAGAAAAAAAAATATTATATGAGAGCACTACAGTAACAACTCAAGAAAAGATTTTCATGCTGAAAGAAATATTCTTTGATTATTGCCAGTGGTGGGAGGGAAGGGTGAGTATTTCACTGGCTAGAGATTAGACATATGTTAGCTCGGGTGATGGGGTAGGCAATATATAACAAGAGGGAGGTTGGCTGAAGAACGATGGATACAGGTGAAGACACAGGGAGGAATGCAAGTGTTAAAGTGAACACAGGTAAATACTGTTAATTGATGTTACATAGAGGGGATTGATATTATTCTAAAGTATATGATTTGTTTAATGTAAAACTGATGACCTGTTCTGTAAACCTTTACTCAATTCACAATAAAAAGCTAAAAAAAAAAAAAAAAATTTGTTATTGTGTAAATATTTGCCATATGAAAATGACCATATTTGGAAATTGTGAGGATGCCTGTCTCCTAGGTTTTCCTTTTATTACACTGAAGAATGTGAACTAGGCACTCAGAGCAGAATGGGGAGAAACAGGCTACCTTTCTACCCTTACTTCCCTCTACCCAAATCTCTACCTTGAAGAGGAACTACCCTGAAGTGTCTGTGGTTTTAAAAAAGGAAAAGATCTGGTGACTCTCAGTACTGCATGAAGAGTTCAACAGCTCGACTGTGCACAGGTAAATAAGGTAAAGGGCCATAGTGAGAGTCCTGCTCACCACAGGTAGCTCCACAATCACTGACTGACCAACAGTGAACACATGTACTCCACTCATCATATGTGTGTCCACGCTTACTGACTGCCCAATATGGTTGTCTCCTACGATTATTAGGCATCAATAGAATATTTTTAACCCACCCTTTGGCAATCCACTCCTAATAATGTAGAAAGCAAAATCAGAATTCTTGCCCAAAGGGAGGGAAAAGCAATGCATTCATAAAACATCCCTGCTTTGCTAAAGGTTGCTGTTATATGCCATCAAGTTGGTTCCAACTCATAGCAACACTGTATAGGGTTTCCAAGGAGTAGCTGGTGAGTTTATGTTGCCAACCTTGTGGTTCAAACCAACCTTGAGGTAGAGTGCTTAAAAAATATTCTTATAGCCCAATTAAACAAAATGCCCACTTAAAAAACAAGACTCCATATATCTGTGTAAACACACAAAGGAGAAGAGTCAGCACAAAATTTAGTTTTTTAAAGTCAAGACAAAAGTAGACTCTAGCAAAAAAGTTGCAATTGTGGATATATTCTATGACAAAGTTCATTTCTATCTCTAAGGCCATAAACTGAATCTAAAATAGTCACTGATGTGCAGCTCTCATGAATTATTGAAAGGATCTTTGTATATGATACATTACTCATCATTTCCTTCCTCCAAATAGAATCACTTTGAAATAAATCTGTTGGTGAAGCCACTTAAAAGACTTTATTGTCAGGGACTTGGAAGTTTTAATGAGTTAAAAGCTCATGTCCCAAACCCAATAATGCATTGATTAAGAGACAATACTTGTGAAAGAAAAAGCACTTCCAGCCTACAATGTATGAAAAGGAGCCACAATCTGTCTTAACACTCAACAGGATATAATTCAATTACTGTGGGGAGTTAGGTCTAATGGAGCACTCACATAAAAGATTCTCTAAGAAATAAAGTTCACAATCAAAGGAGCTTGAAATAACTACTTTTCCCAATATTACCTTGAAAGGTTATTTCAAAATTTGAACAATAGATGCCAACTCAAAACCTCTTCTTTTTTTTAACTGTGCAAAAAAAATCCATAAAAACAAAATTTAAACGAAAAGTTCAGATAACTCTTAGGTGCCATTTAATTACAGGTAGCATATACAAGTCCTGGTGTTGCTCTGAAGTATAAGCACTGGACTGTGAACCACAAGGTCAGCAGTTCAAACCCACCAGCTGCTCCCATTAGGTTTTTTTTTGCTTTTGCTTGTGCTTTATTGGCTATGCAAAGGTTTGAGAAGTTGACAAGTTGAGAACAATTTCAATATCTAACAACAGGGAAAATTTTTTTTTTAAAGGTTTTTATTGTGGATCGAATGAAAGTTTACAGGGCAGATCATCAGTTTTACATTCAACAAATCATACACCTTGTTTCATTACAATGATTATAATCCCCACCATGTACCATAAATTAACAGTATTTCCTTCAATTCACTTTAAGCTTTTTTTTTCTTCTTTCTTTAATACTCAGGCATATATAATAATTTACACCACCAAAGGGCACATTCTACAAGTCTGTCTTCTGGCCACCAGCTTTAGTTCCTCTCTTCCCATGAATCTAGAGTCCTCAGTGGCTCCCTCTCTCCATGTCCCCATCTCTGCCTCCATCTCTGGTGTTGCTGCTTCTCTGGATAAGGTCTTGCATTCCGCTTGTGCTTTGCTCCATTGATGGTCCTAGGGCCCTTTGTTTCAGGACTGTAAGATTAACTCCTCCTGTGTTTTTGATACAAAATTTCTACCTTACCAACTGTGACAGTCGCAATTAGTCATGATAACAATTACTCATTATTGAATCATAAGAATCTTATCCCTATCTCTTTTAACCAGACCCATCTAGACAAGATGAAAACTATTCAGTGGGGACTCTTTTTATCCCCATACACTATTAAACAAAACTCCCTCTTGAAACCTTGTAAGTCATTTTGTGTCTTTATTGCCCCCTCATTTTAGGTAGCCAATGTCTGAGTTGCCTGTCCCTATCTACCCTGTGTACAGAGGGGATAGCATTGATAGTTGATGTAAAGACTCCTTCCCTTTCTGTTGGTATTTAGACCTAAGAGTATAGGTTAAGCCCATAAGGTTTTAGTGTGGTGTTCATACAATGTCCAAATCACATAACGTCCTATTTCACAGACTGAATTGATATAGTATCATGGACATTAAGTGCTTAGAAGAAACTCAGGGAAAAGTTTATTTACAACCCTCAAAAAAGAAATGGGAGGGTAAGTTCTTACTGTGTGTGATTATTTATTTTCAAATTGCTGGACGTCTACATGGTAAAGGGGAAGAAAGGAACAGCCTTTTTCAAACACTTAGAGCTGCTCAAACTTATAGGAAGCTCTAGATAAATGAATATAGCCTTTCTGGGGAGCAACTGGACACTGTATTTCTAAACTTGAAAAATGTTCATACACTTTAACTCAACAATTCGCTCTTTTGGGGAATAATCAAAGATAGTCTGTGCTGAAAAGTCTAGAAAAATTCCATATCTAACAACCAGGAAATGGAAGCATAAATTTTGGCTTAGTTGTATATTTGTTGTTGTTGTTAAGTGCCATCAAGTCGGTTCCAACCCATAGCAACCCTGAATATGGTTTCCAAGGCTGTAAGTCTTTACAGGAGCAGAAAGCCTCATCTTTCTCCTGCAGAGCAGCTGGTAGTTTCGAACTGCTGACCTTGTGGTTCGTAGCCTGATTAGTAACCACTACACTAACAGAACTTTGTTGCTGTTGTTGTCAGGTGCCATTGAGTTGGAACCAACTCATAGTGACCCCATGCACAGCAGAACGAAACAACGTCAGATCCTGGGTCAACCTCACTATCGCTGCCACACTTGACGCCATCAATGATGCCACCTGGCTGATCCATCTCGTTGGGGGTCTTCCTCTTTTTCTCTGACCCTCCATCTTACCCAGCATG
>NW_006408886.1:1303703-1309789 GCF_000296735.1 Chrysochloris asiatica | reverse complement strand
TTTTTTCTTCATAGAACCCAGTTTCTCGTATTATTTGCTCAGCATACAGGCTGAATAAGTATGGTGAAAGAACACAACCTTGCCGCATACCTTTCCCAATTTTAAAACATTCAAGTTTTCAAAGATTTCAAATGGCATGTGAGTAAGAAGGCAGTGGATGGGCAGTAGATGGTATCTCCCTAGTAGGCCCCTGGGCCCTGGACATGGTTATTAACATCTACTGTACTTAGAACCCACGTTAGTAACACAGAATGAAGAGAACGACACTGAAGAATACTTGTTCTTATATTTTGTGACGTGAAGGGCAGAGGCAGAGGTGGGGCTGGTAATAGTAGCTAAAGAGTGTCCTCAGCTCTGAGATAGCGTGACAACACTCATGGCCAAGGACCCATAGGCTTCTGAATGGAACCTACTTCCTTTCCCTGACTCTTGATTCTGTTGAATATGTGACCTGTAACACAAGCCTCTTTTCTACCTACCTGGTGTATAACCAACTTAGTGACACTTAACAACAACAACAAAGATGTTCAGGAGACAGTGAAGGGTCAGTGATTGAATATTCACTCTGCATACAGGAAATTCATTTTTGGTTCCTAGTCAATGCACCTCAAATGTACCCAATATCCATGTATCTATCAATAGAGGCTTGTATGTTGCTAAAATGCTGAATGGTTAACGTCCAGACTAAATCAGACTAGGAAGAAAGACCTAGTCTTCCAAAAATCAGTCAGTGAAAATCCTACAGGTCACAATGATGTGATCAGCCACAGATCATGGGGCTGGTGCAGAACAGGTCAAATTGTTTTGTTCTGTTGTGCATGGGAATCACCATGAGTCAAGGACCAACTCAACAGCACCAAGAACAACACAGATGTCCACATCCTAAATGCATGACAGGGGGAATTAAAGCTGCAATTGGAATAAAGTTGCTAATCAGCAGACATTGAGAGGGGGAGATTATCCTTGATTTTTGCCCAGTGAGGTACATGTTGGACTTCTCACCACTAGGACTGTAAGAGAATAAATTTGGGTTGTTTTAAGTCACTAAGTCTATGATAATTTGTTATAGAAGCCACAGGAAACTGATAGAGAAGCTGAAGAATGTAAACAAGATTTCTGTTCTCAGCACCTAAGGAGCACACTCTTTTACTCCATGAAGCTTACTCGTCTAATTTTTCCTATACCATAATGACATCCACAGGCTGCAAGTTTTTCAGGTCCTTCACCTATACTTAAAAGACTAGCAGCAATCAGCTGCAGACAGAACAAGCAAGGAAAATAAAGCTAGATAAAGAAAGTATTCGATTTTTAACAAAAGCACATGTGTGACCCCTAAAGCTCTCCCATGTTGTTGTTGTTGTTGTTAAGTACCATGGAGTCTGTTTTGACTCATAGTGACCCTGCACAGGGTTTCCAAGGCTGCAAATCTTTATAGGAGCAGAAAGCCTCACCTTTCTCCTATGGAACAGGTGGTAGTTTCAAACTGCTGACCTTGAGGTTAGAAGTCCGATTCATAACACCTATGCTACCAGAGCTCCTTGAAGTTCTCCCATAGCCCAGCACAATTGCCTATCACTTTTACCACAGCAGTCTCTGAGAGTTGGCCGATGGAAAACAGACACCAACAAAGGTTCATAACTAAAAGCTACCTAGGAAATCCCAGCTAAAATACACAATACAAGAGTCACTACCCCAAGGGACTTATTTCTAAAATATGTAGGAAATTATAACACCTCTACAAGAAAAAGACAAATAACTCAATTAAAAAATGGGCACAGGCCATGAACAGACAGTTCACCGTGGAGGAGATCCAGGCAGGCAACAAACATATGAAGATATGTTCACGATCACTAGCCATTGTTGTTGTTGTGAAGATGCAAATCATCAAAACAACAATGAGGTATCATTTCACACCAGCAATAACAGCAAAGATCAAAAAAGTAGAGGATACTAAAATGCTGGCAAGGAAGTGGAGAGACTGGGACACTCTTGCATTGTTGGTGGGATTGCAAAATGGTCCAACCTCTCTGGAAAGCAATATGGCACTTCCTCAGATGGTTGGAAATAGAAATACCTTATGATCCAGCAATTCCTATACTTGGTATTTACCCCCAAGAAATATAAACCATAACACAAGTAGATATATGCACACCAATGTTCACAGCAGCATTATTTACAATATCAAAAAGCTGGAGACAGTCAAAGTTCCCATCAACTGAAGAATGGATAAACAAACTGTGGTACCTACACACAATGGAATATTATGCTACCTTGAAGGATAATAAGGAAGTTGTAAACCACCACATAACATGGATGAGCCTTGAGGACACTATATTGAATGAAATTAGTCAATCACAAAAGGAGAAGTATTGCATAGGATCACTACTGTAAAAGACTAAGAAAAAGAACCCATACTAAAGGGGGGTGGATTCTTTGCTGGTTACTGGGTTGTGGGGGTGGAGTGAGGGGAGGGAGGGGAAGGTGCAGCACAGAGTAGGGAATAGAGTAGGAATAGTTTGGAAGCTATAGGGGGGTAATACACAAGAAGGGGAGGGGAATGGAAGAACAAAGTGGATGGGAAAACAATTAGGCAGGTTTGCATGGGCTAAGTGGGACAGAAGTAAATAATGATGGATGCACAACCTTGGAACAACAGAGCTAAAGGGATTGAGACATGGTTGGAATGAAATTCCTCTGAGATACAGGGATTGAGACATGGTTGGAATGGGGAAAGGAGGAGAAATAATGTTAAGATGCTTGGCTGTCTTTGGAATCTTGGTTTCCCTAGCATACCATTATAAAATAGACACTTGAAGGGGAGAGAAAGGAATAGCCAGAAACATCACCATAGAAAGTTTGTAAGTCCGTCTTCTGCCTATAACTGATGGGACTACCTAAAATGGGGGCTACAACGTGCCCAGTGAAGGAGGCTTCCTGCTGAACCGCATCCAGAATCTTCTGAGGTGGGAAATTTCCACTTGAAAGGACAAGCCAACCAGCCTGGAGTGGCTAGAAGAACAGAAGATACTTCTTGAAAGAAAGACCGACTGGAAAAATAACAAACAATAACAGCAGCCCGACTGATTACTACAAGAACAAGCAAATTGCTCACCTAGGAGACATCAAGGCAAGTGGTCCCCCAGGGCAAGCTCCCTTCCAAGACTAAGACTCAATGGGGATACACTCTCTCATTGGTGACCACGTTTATCACCAATAAGGGGGAAAACAGCAGTGAAGCTGCAAGCTAAGCCCTACAACTTTCAATAGACTCCTGTGAACCTGGCTGGAGACCTGGTTGGCCAGCAGTGTGGCAAGACCTGGGGGCTCTTCAGCCCAGAGTCAGTGACAAGCCACAGAGGACTAGAGTGGAGAGTGAAGTGTCCAGCTGATAAGAAGAGAGGGCATATGCACAAGAATACCCACACTTGCAGATAATACCCACTTGACCTGGTTTCAATGACTGGATGATCAGAGCTCAACTAGAAGAAGAAAGATGAGGAAAAAAAGAGTAATCTGATACAATTTGATGAACTTGACCTACACCTATGGATGCAGTAGCTCAAAAGAGGGAACAAATCTTTATAGCGAGGATCATTCCCACCTCCTCCATACACAGGGTAGACAAGGATGGGCAATTTGGACACTAGCTACCCAAAAGTGTGTGTGTGTGT
This sequence comes from Chrysochloris asiatica, assembly GCF_000296735.1. Lineage (NCBI taxonomy): Eukaryota > Metazoa > Chordata > Mammalia > Afrosoricida > Chrysochloridae > Chrysochloris > Chrysochloris asiatica. The sequence goes on along the minus strand of NW_006408886.1, from coordinate 1,306,118 downwards.
GTGTGTGGAGGGGGGCGCTATAAAGGCAAGAAGTGACTGGCTTACAAGCTTTCAAGAGGGAGCCTAGATCCAGAGGGCAGGGAGGAAGGTAGAATCTCCACTGAGTAGTATCCAATCTGTCCGGGTGGGACTGATGAAAGGAGATGCATAAAGGTCTCTTGTGGTACCACAGTGAATAATTGCTATCAGCACTGATTGTGAGGGTTGGAAATGTAAAGGTAGACATTTTGTAGCAAAAGGAGGGGAGTGATTAACTTTGCAGTCTCGGAGCAGAGGTCCCTGGGACCATCAAGTGAGAAGAGCGGAGAGCAGGACCCTACCCAGAGCAGCAGTGATGGAGGTCGAGATAATAATGTGGAGAGATGGAGCATCTGGGGATTTTAGACCCCGAGAGGGAGAGGGCCTGTGTGCTGATGTCCTTTGGTTGGTTGATAATGCATGGAGGGGATGGTAACCATGGCAAGGAAATGAAATACAATAGGATGAATGTAAAGCTAATGTTCTCCTATGTAAACTATCACATAATTCACAATAAAACATTTTTTTAAAAAAAGCTTTTTTAAAACAAAACAAAACAAAACACTGTCAGTATTAAAGTGCTTGATAAAAAAAAAAAAAAAGCCACTTCCTCACTTGAAAAGCAACTCTTCTGGAAGGATCCAGACCAGCCCTGAATAGTTCATAGAAGACAAAAAGAAGAAAAGTGAGAGAACCTCAATCCCCAGGCACAAAGATAGGAGCAGTGGTCTGTCTGATATAAGCAAATACAGAAGACTCAAGGGATTGGAATCTCTTTTTAACCAAGAGAAGCTTACCTTTGCTTTTCAATAAAAACTCATTGATTGAGATATTTCTCTCTACTGTGCATCTGCTCTGTTTTCATTTACTCACAACTTTCCTATCTGTTATGGATTCAATTGTGTATCCTCCAAAATACATGTTGGAATTCTAAGTGCTATACCTGTGGATGCAATTCTGTTTGAAAATAGGGTTTTCTTTGTTATGCTAATTAAACCATACCTGAATAGTTGTTGTTGCTAGTGCCTTTTAGTCAGTTCCAATTCATAGCAACCCTGAATAGGGTTTCCAAGGAATGGATGGTGGGTTTGAACTACTGACCTTATGGTTAGCAGTCCAGTGCTTATCCTGTAGTGACACACCAGGACTTCATACTTGAGTAGAGTGGGTTCTAAATCTAATCATGTATGAGTTATAAGAAGAGCACATTATGCCCAGAGATCTGCACACACAGGGAAGACAGATACCATGTGAGGATCTTCTACAACCCATGCAGCTCAGGGTCTACTGGCTGGGAAGGAATTTATATAGTTAAGACCTTTACTTGGAATCTTAGTCTCCAGAACTGTGAGCAAATAAATATCTGCTCTTTAAAGTCACTTCCTTATGGTATTTGTATTACAGAAGCAGTAGGAAATTAAGGCTCTGTCTCATAGACTGATGACAGAAATGTTTAACATGGTTCCTTAAGAACACTCTAAACTGATTTAATATATTGACATGACATTCCTCTTTCTCTTCTCTCAGGAACATTCTGACACCAACGAGGTCAACTCCTTATCTAATTTTCTACTTTTCTAAACTAGACCCACCCACCTTTCTCCACCGTGTAACAGCACAGCAATTCTGGGGTTCTGTTTTCCTTATTGCTGTTAACAGGCTTCCCACCATGACCATCTCTGACACGTCTGGTAACAGCTTCCTTTTCTAGTTTCTTCTATCACTGATTTTTAAATATTATTTACCTCTATAGCTGTAATACTCTTAGCCAAAGGGATTCCTGAGATTTCTGTGGAGGTCTCTGTATATGGCAGACTCTAACAACAAAGTCTACCTCATCTTTCATCGCATAAACCATAACTTCTACTCAGTCATGAAGAGAATACATGATACAACATGGATGAATCTTGAAACTATTATATTGAGTGAAAGAAGCATGACAAAACAATAAATATTATAGGATCTTACTTATATAAGATACCTAGAATAGGTACAGAGACCAAAATTTATTAGTGGCTCCCAGGGGAGCAAGGGAGTTATAGCTGAAGGGAAATTATAGCTAAACGGGTTTTGAGTTTCTATTTCGGGTGATAGGAGACTTTTGTAGATCAGTAGTGGTGATGGTTGTAAAACTTGCTAAGTATGCTTAATGTCACTGAGTTGTACAATCAAGTATGATAAAATGGCAAATTTTAGTTACATATATTTCAACACAAATAAAATTATTTAAAAAAAAAAAATAGATAGTAAACCTGATCTTTAAGTTTTTGTTCTGTGTCATTACCATGCAATCTCATTCCATTTTCCTTTTGTTGTTGTTGTTGTTGTTAAGTGCCGTCGAGTCGGTTCCGACCCATAGCGACCCTGTACAGGGTTTCCGAGGGTGTAAATCCTTAC
>NW_006408886.1:1297546-1303603 GCF_000296735.1 Chrysochloris asiatica | reverse complement strand
TAGAAAGCCTCATCTTTCTCCCGCGGAGCGGCTGGTAGTTTCGAACCGCTGACCTTAAGGTTCGCAGCCCGATTCGTAACCACTATGCTACCAGAGCACCATTTTCCTTTTAGGGAGGGTTATTAAGGGGATGAGGTAAGGATTATTTCCCTTATCAGCATATCAATTTGCACTCTTGTCAAAAGCACCATTGTCCTTGTGAAAATGGGGAACAAAAATGTGTTTACTTTTACACTGAAAGGTCTGGCTGTGACAGGCTTATTAAATAACTTGATGGGTTTGTGAGGAATGTGCCAATAGGGTGAAGCTATTGTTTCTTCAACATTAAGGAAAAAAATCCCTTGCCTTTAAGTTGATTTTGATTCACAGCCACAATATAGGATAGAGTAGAACTGCTCCACAGGGTTTCCAAGGTTTGTAATCTTTATGGAAGCAGAATGTCACATCTTTCTCCCATGGAGCAGATAGTTGGATCAAACTACTGATTATTTATTTAGTTAGCATCCAAGTGTTTAACTACTGTACCATCAAGACTCATTAAAATGATATTTTTGTTGTTATTAAGTGTCATTGAGTCGATTCTGACTCATAGCAACTCTAGATAGGGTTTCTGAGGAATAGCTGGTGGGTTTGAACCATCGCCTTTGTGGTTCGCAGTCCAGTACTTATCCTACAGTGCCACACCAGGACTCCAAAATGAGGTTAGGAAACATTTTAAATGTGTGTAGTTTGCTGTTGTTGTTAGTAGCCAGGGCCACATTCTTCATTAACTTCAAATGGCTAAAATTTTCTCTGACTTTTAACAACAGTCTATGAACAGTGAACTACTTTCTTGACCACAGACTCTGTCCCCATCCCCAACAAAAAAGAAAAGAGATGAAAAAGGTCCCTTTTGATATTTTGTAAAGCCAAATTTGACCTAGATATTTGTTTCTCTTCAGCTCTCTTAGTTCCTCAAAGCCCCATTCAGACCCATACCTCCACCACACCTTTACTCAGCTGCATCCTGGAATTCAGGACACATGCTCTCCAGTCACATTTTCTGATTACAGATTGGTAACCACTTGAATGACTCTATGGTACTTTTCTCTTCCCATCTCCAGTATTTTCTGTAGGGCAGATCTAGTAGATATGAACTCTCTCAGCTTTTGTTTGTCTTGAAACATTTTCATTTCATCCTCATTCTTGAAGGGCAGTTTTGCGGGGTATAGTATTCCTGGTTGATGGTTCTTTATTTTTTTCTTTCATTCAGAAAGACTCCAATGTTTCTGAGGAAAAATTGGCATGTACTCTGGTAGCGTAGTGGTTACGAATCGGGCTGCGAACCTTAAGGTCAGCGGTTCGAAACTACCAGCGGCTCCGCGGGAGAAAGATGAGGCTTTCTACTCCCGTAAAGATTTACACCCTCGGAAACCCTGTACAGGGTCGCTATGGGTCGGACCCGACTCGATGGCACTTAACAACAACAACAACAACAATTCTTATTGTACTTGACTGCTTCTCTCTCAGTGCTTTCAGGATTCTCCATTTAATTTTGGAGACTCCAACTATTATGAGTCTTGGGTTTTTCCTGCTTTGTGTGTATCCTGCTTCGGGTTTTTTGAGCTTCTTGGATTTGTAGATTTATGCCCTCATTGTTGCTGTTGTTGTTAGGTGCCATTGAACTGGTACCAACTCATAGTGACCCTACGCACAACAGAACGAAGCACTGCCAGCCCTGGGCCAACCTCACAGTTGTTGTTGTTGTGTGCCGTGGAGTCGGTTCTGACTCATAGGAACCCTGTACAGGGTTTCTGAGGCTATAAATCTTTATGGGAGCAGAAAGCCTCATTTTGCTTCCGTGAAACAGCTGGTAGTTTTAAACTGCTGACCGTGAAGTTCACAGCCTGATTCGTAACCACTATGCTACCAGAGCTCCTTAACCTCACAATTAGACAGGGGGAATTATTTCTTCAAGTATTCTTCTGTCCTTTGCTTTCTCTCATCTCTTGCTAGAATTCCTATGATGCCTGTATTAGGTCTCCTGCTGTTGCCCCATAATTCCATTAAATTGTGCTAAGGCTTCTTGAGCCTCCTTGTTCTTCAGTGTCTATAATTCTAACCATTTTAGCCTCTAATTTATTGATTCTTTCTTCTGTCTGATTGAGTCTGCTTGTAAATCCTATTGTGTTTTTCATTTCAATTATTGTCCTTTGCTGCTGCTAAATGTCTCTCTTTTTAGATCCTCATTTTGTTCCTTATTTCATTTAGCTCTTTTTCTACGTTTTCCTTTAGATCTTTAGTTATATTCAATGTTGTTGCATTCTCATCTTAAGTTTTTTTATTATTTGGTTCTCTAGGTGTGCTTTAGTTCCGTTTGCCATGTTCATTTGGATATGCCATTGTTCCTCTTATTTGTGTGTCTTGTAATTTTTTGTTGAGGCATTTCCCTGATGTTTGGTGTTTTGCCCACACTATTTTTGGCAACAAACTCTTAGGTGGGCAGAGTCTTCAGCTTTTGCTTACTGTTTTCTATCCCTCTTTGTGATTGCTCCTTCGCCCTCCCAGGTTTAATTGGGATTTGAAAGTTTCAGATCTCACTTTTCAACTGTCAGTCTCTCCCAAACATAAAAGAAAATATGCTGTAGTCAGTTTGTCCATTAGTGGGTATCCCAACTCAGGCATGATATTAAATACTAATCTATCTGTTCATCAGTGGGTACAGTCCCCTCACTCTGGCTATTACTCCCTTTCTCTCTTTTGGCAATCATGTTTTTAGCTACAAAATCCACACCCAGTGAGCCCCTTTTGGGGCTAAGTGTCACCCACTAATTTGTCTAAGATTTCCTCTCCTGCTCTTTAATGGCTGTTTATTTCTTAGTTGGCATTCAGAAGACTACAGACAGACATTCCCCCACTTTAAGAGGAGGAATACTGAAACTCTCAAGAAAGATCACTGAGAGATCTTTTTGGTTTCAGATCCCCAGTGGTTCTGCAGTGGTTGAAGAGCAGTATTCAGTTACCCATTTCCTGACTCCACTGTAGGAGTTCGTGCCAGTCCAGCAGCCAACAGTTACTGGTTGAAGGAGGGGTAGTCACATTCAGAATGGATTCTCAGGGAGGTCTGCTTTGCTGATATCATAGCCTTCCTTCCTCTAGTATGCTGGCTGTGAGTGTAGCCTCCACTCAAGATGCCTGCTTCCTAGCATGTAGCAGCCTCAGTCAGCAGTTCTCAGTGCAAACTACTAAGAAAAGCAAATCAATCCACAATAATCCCTAGGGAGGCCTGTCCTGTTGGTCTCAGAGTCCAGAGCTAAAGAGTGCACAGGAAGGCAGGTAGAGTGCTGACTAGGGAGCAGGCTCTACTGCAGGGCTCTTGTATAGTAATTCACAGCAGGCTTGCAGTGACAGTGTCCAGGTAGGGGAAGGGTTATGCTCCAAATGGACCTCCAGGGTCATCTTCCTTGTTATCAGGGTCTTTCCTTACATACGTTGGCTGTAGGTGTGGTAGTGGTATGCTGTAGAGTTGGTTCTGACTCATAGCAACACTGTTTAGGGTTTCTAAGGCATAAACCTTCATAGATGCCAAAAGCCTCATCTTTCTCCTGCAGAGTGATGGGTAGATTTGAAATGCTGGCCTTGCAGTTAGCAGTCCAGCTGATAATCCATTACACTATCAGGGTTGTGGGTGTATTCTCCAATAACAATGTCTACCTCTTAGCACACAGCAGCCTCCATCATCAAAAAAAGAAACTTCTACATTAACTAGGAAAGTGGCTATATATAGCTTTTGAACCATTGGATTTCAGAACATCATCACAATGCTATCTCTGTTGGTGGTGGTAGTAGTGTGCTGTGGAGTCGGTTCTAACTCATAGTGACCCTGTTTAGGGTTTCTGAGGCTGTAAATCTTTACAGAAGTAGGAAGCCTTACCTCATCTTTCTACCATGGAACAGCTGGTCGTTTCAAACAGCTGACTTTGAGTTTAGCAGCTCAACTTGTAACTAATACGCTACCAGAGCTCCTTATCTTTGGTACCATGTATGAAGAAAATGAAGTAAGGTCCGAGGTTAAATAATATTGCTTAAAAGATTGATCACCTACAAATAGTACTTTTTTTTTTTTTTTTAATTTTATTGTGAATTGAGTAATAGTTTACATGGGAGAATATCGGTTTTACAATAATCATTTCATTGCAATGATTACAATCCCCTCCAAGGAAATAGAACTATTTGCTTCTATTCCCTCTGGGTATTTTTTGTTTTGTTTTGTTTTTTGTTTTTGTGTGTGTTTGTTTTTTTTGGATATACACAAAAACACTCAGGAATATATAATCATTTAAACAGCCAAAGGTCACATTCAGCAAGCCTGTCACCTGGCTGCCAGCACACAGCCTTTCTCTTCCCATGAGTCCAGAGTCCTCAGCTGCTCTAACTCTCCATGCCACCATCTCTGCCTCCATCTCTGGTGTTGCTGCTTCTCTGGATATGGTTCCACTTTCTACTCATGCTCTTTTCCCTTGATGGTCCTAGGGTCCTCTGTTCCTGGACTGTAAGATTAACTAGTCCCCCGTTTTCATTACAAAACTTCTAACTTTACAGTTGTGATAATTGCAATTGTTGTTGTTGTTAGGTGTCATCGAGTCGGTACTGACTCATAGTGACCTTATGCACAGCAAAATGAAACACTGCCTGATCCTGGGCCAACCTCACTACTGTTGCACGCTTGAGTCCATCAATGCTGCCACTTGGCCAATCCATCTCATTGGGGGTCTTCCTCTTTTTCTCTGACCCTCCACCTTACCAAACATGATATCCTTCTCCAGCGACTGGTCCTTCCTGACAATATGTCTGAAGTATGAGAGACGAAGTTTGCTATTCTGGCCTCTAAAGAGCACTCTGGCTGCACTTCTTCCAAAACAGACCCATCAATTCTTTTGGCAGCCTATGGCACTTTCAATATTCTCCTCCAATACCATAACTCAAAAGCATCAGTTCTTCTATGGTCTTCCTTATTCACTGTCCAGCTTTCACATGCATATGAAGCTACTGAAAATCCCATGGCTTGGGTCAGGCACACCTGAATCCTCAAGCTGACATCTTTGCTCTTCAACACTTTAAAAAGGTCTTATGCAGCAGATTTGCTTAATGCAATACATCTTCTGATTTCTTGACTATTGCTTTCATGAGTGTTGATAGTTGATCCACAAAGAATGAAGTCCTTGACAACTTTAATAATTTCTCCACTAATAAGAATGTTGTTAATTGGTCCAGTGGTGAGGATTTTTGTTTTCTTTACATTGAGATGTAATCCATACCAAAGGCTGGGCTCTTTGATCTTCATCAGTAAATGTTTTAAGTCCTCTTCACTTTCAGCAAGCAAGGTTGTATCATTTGCATATCACAGGTTGTTAATGAATCTTTTTCCAATCCTGATGCCACGTTTTTCTTCATATGACACAATTTCTCAGATTATTTGCTCAGTATAAGTTGAATAACTATGGTGAAAGAATACAACCCTGTTGCACATCTTTCTTAATTTTAAACCATTCAGTGTTACCATGTTCTGTTCGAACAACTGCCTCTTGGTCCAGGTACAGATTCTTCATGAGTACAATTAAGTGTTCCAGAATACTCATACTTCACAATGTTGTCCATAGCTTGTCACAATCCATACAATCAAAAGCCTTTGCGTAGTTAATAAAGCTCAGGTAAACATCTTTCTGATATTCTCTGCTTTCAGCAATTATAATCCTCATTTCACGGCCTCTACTGAATCCGGCATGAACCTCTGGATGTTCTCTGTCAATGCATGCTTGCACCCATTTCTGTATTACCTTGAGTAAAATTTTACTCGCACAGAATATCAAAGAGATTGTCCGATGATTTCTGCATTCCATTGGGTCACCTCTCTTTAGAATGGGCACAAATACAGATCTCTTCCAATCAGTCAGCCAGATAGTTGTCTTCCAAATTTCTTGGCAGAGATGAGTGAATGCCTCCTGTACTGCCTCTTTCTTGAAAGATTTCAATTTTTATGCCATCAATTTCTTGTGCCTTGTTCTTTGCCAATTCCTT
>NW_006408886.1:1293197-1294866 GCF_000296735.1 Chrysochloris asiatica | reverse complement strand
AAGTGGTCAATCAAAAGATTCCAGATAGCACTGGAAAGGACACAGAGAAGGCTTGCCAGTCTATTTACTCTCTCTAAAATGTGCTTATTAGGAAAGTGAAAATACTGAAGAAACCCACGTTTTAGTTTGGAAAACTCATGGAGCTTCATGATGAAGGCAGTAGTTCTAGAAAAGCTACTGGAGATGATACAGGTGCTAAAGGTGAACAAGCTGATAGCTATGAGCCATCAAGAATCTGTTTAAAATTCGGACTTTTAATGATGACAAATATAAAATCTTATTTGTGAAAACAATTTTAAAATAATAAATATAATCTTGTTTATTTATGATGGTGTGGTTTTGGTTGTGTGCTATCGAGTCAGTTCCAACTTATAGTGATCCTGTATTGGGTTTTCAAGGCTGTAAATCTTTATGGGAGCAGAAAGTTTCATCTTTCTCCTAAGGAGTAGCTATTGCATTTGAACTGCTAATCCTGTGGTTTATAGCCAACACATAATCCACTATGATATTAAAACTCCTTTTATTTATGACAGTACTTAGAATTCTACACTAAGTACTTGTGTACTAAGTTCAATCTTCTTGTTGTTAGATGTTGTCTATTTGGTTCCAACTCATAGCAACCCTGTCTATATAAGGTTTCTGAGGCTGTCTATAGGAGCAAAAGCCTCTTCTTTCTTCTGCAGAGCAGCTGGTGAGTTTGAACTGCTGACCTTGTGATTCACAGTACAGTGTTTATCTTACAAAGCCACCAGTAATCCTTAATCCTGTGCTGTAGTTGTTTCTGGGTGCTGTTGAGTTGATTTTTTACTTATAGCGATCCCATATGATATAGCAAAACTGACCCACAGAATTTTATTGGCTTAAATCTTTATAGGAACATTGCCAGGTCTTTCTCCCTTGGGTTCAAACTGCCAACCTTTCAGTTAGCAGTTGAGCACTTAACCTTTGTTAATTTTCACCTTTGTTAGCACTTAACTTTAATACCTGGGATTCTTTGTCACTTCCACATAGTATTATTCAATTGTTCTTAGTTAGCACTGCTTTCACTTTCAATATTTTATCAAATTTTAAAACAAGAACAACAGATGCAAAAACACAAAAAAGATGTGGCTGTTGTTTTTAGGTGTGGTCGAGTCGGCTCTGACTCACAGGGACATTATACACAATAGAATGAAACATTGCGTGGTCCTGCACCATCCTCACAATTGTTACCTTTGAGCCCAGTGCTGCTGCCTCCACTGTGCCAATCCATCTTGCTGGTGTGATTCTTCTTTTTCTCTGACCCTCCAGTTTACCAAGCATGATGTTCTTCTCCAATGACTGGTCCCTCCCAATAATATGTCCAAGATAAGAGATGAAGTCTCACCATGCTAGTTTCTAAGGAGCACCATGACTCTTTCCATAAAGTCATTTTTACCATTATGCTCAATGCTTCATAATTTCTGCTACATATTGGTGAAGAGAAGGCTATATTTTAGTCTACTATGTCTTCTTCAATTTCATCTGTATAAAGCATAAAATAATGATTCTGCTTCAAAAGTCATTTTGTTCAACTTCAGTTCTATTTGTGCAGTAATGTTGTTGTTGTTATGTGCCATCGAGTCGGTTCCGACCCATAGCGACCCTGTATAGGGTTTCCGAGGGTGTAAATCTTTACGGGAGTAGAAAG
>NW_006408886.1:1283822-1293097 GCF_000296735.1 Chrysochloris asiatica | reverse complement strand
GGCTCTTGATCATATGCTACCTCTTGAAATGGTTGAACATTAACCATTTCCTTTTGGTACAGTGACTCTGTGTATTCCTTCCATCTTCTCTTGATGCTTCCTGCATCATTCAATAATTTGCCCAAAGAATCCTTCAATAACAAAAGTCGAGGCTTGAATTTTTTCTTCAGTTCCCCCAGCTTGAGAAATACTGAGCATGTTCTTTCTTTTTGGTTTTCTGATTTCAGATCTTTGCATATTTTGTTGTAATATTTGACTTTATTTTCTCAAGCTGGTCTTTGAAATTTTATGTTTAGCTCTTGTACCTCCTCATTTCTTCCATTTGCTTTAGCATCTCTACACTGGAGAGCAAGTTTCAGTGTCTCTTCTGACATCCACTTTGACCTTTTCCTTCTGTCTTGTTTTCTTAATGACATTTTGCTTTCTTTGTGTATGATATTCTTGATGTCATCCCACAACTCTTCTGGTCATTGGTCTTTAGTGTTTAATGTATCAAATCTGTTCTTCAGATGATCTCTAAATTCAGGTGGGATATAGTCAAGGTCTAATTTTGGCTCTTGTGGACTTGTTTTCAAGTTTGAATTTGCATATGAGTAATTGATGGTCTGTTCCACAGTCTGCCCCAGCCTTGTTTTGACTGATGATACGGAGCATTTCCATCATCTCATTCTGCAGATGTAGTCAATTTGATTTCTATGTATTCCATCTGGTGAGGTCCATGTGTATAATTGTCTCTTATGCTGTCTAAAGAAGGAAGGTATTTGAAATGAACAAATCATTGATTTTGCAGAATTCTATCATGCATTCTTCAGCATCATTTCTATCACCAAAGCCATGTTTTCTAACTACTGATACTTTTTATTTGCTCCCAACCTTTGCATTCCAATCACCAGTAATGATCAATACATCTTGATTGCATGCCTGATCAATGTCATAGTGAAGAAGTTGATAGAATTCTTCTATTTTATCCTCACTGGCTTTAGTGGTTGGTATGTAAATTTGAATAATAGTGGTATTAACTAGGCCTCCCTGAAGGCGCATGGATATTATCCTATCATAGACAGCATTCTAGCTCATGATTGATCTGGATATATTCTTTTTCACAATGAATGCAACACCATTCTTCTTCAATTTGTCATTCCTGCATAGTAAACCATGTGGTCATCAAATTCAAAATGGGCCATACCAGTCCATTTCAGCTCACTAATGCCTAAGATATTGATGTTTATGCGTTTGATTTCATTTTTGACAACTTCCAATTTTCCCAGATTCATACTTCATACATTCCATGTTCCGATTTTCAATGTTTGTTTACAGCTGTTTCTCTTCATTTTAGTTGAGCCCTGTAAGCAAATGAAGGTCCCGCAGACTTTTCTCCCACAGGCTTTACTCCATTTACGTCATCACAGTCAAATCTACTCTGAGGAGGCAGCTCTTCCCCAGTCGCATTTTGAGTGCCTTCCAACCTGAGGGGCTCATTTTCCGGCACTATATCTGATGGTGTTTCTCTGCTATTCATAAGATTTTCAGTGACTAAATATTTGGAAATGGCTTGTCACTCCTTCTTCCTAGTCTGTCTTCATCTGGAAGCTCATCTGAAACCTGTTCACCATGGGTGACTCTGTTGATATTTAAAATACCAGTGGCATAGCTTTCAGAATCATAGCAACTCACAAGCAACCACAGTATGACAAACTGGCAGACGAGTGGTGATTAGTCACAATTAATAATTAATTGTAAAAAAAATATTTAACAATTATTCATAAGAATCTTATTCCCATCTGTTTTCACCAGACCCATCTAGACAAGATGAAAATTATTCAGTGGGGTGTTCTACCTTCCCCTGGACACTCTGAAATAAACTCCCTCTTGAAAATTGTAAGCCAGCCACTTCATGCCTTTATAGCTCCTCCATTTTAGGTAGCCAATGTCTAAGTTGCCTGTTTCTATCCACCCTGTTTACAGAAGGAATGGGAATGATCCTTGATGGGAAGATTCCTTCCCTCTCAGTAGGTACAAAATAGTACTATTTTGAAGATATACTTCTTAATTAATTTATTCTTTTAATTTAGTGAAACATCATAAATTTCAAGTCCAATGATGGCTTGGTAAACTATAAATGATAACTTCACAAACATAAGTTTATATGCAAACTGTCATGTAAATTTACTAGAAATAACACATGGAAGCAGCAGTCAAGAAATCAAACAACATATTGCATTATGCAAATCTGTTGCATAAGATCTCTTTAAAATGTTCAAGAGCAAAGATGTCAGTTTAAGGATGAAGGTGTACCTGATCCAAGTCACGGTATTTTCAATAGCTTCATATGCATGTGAAAGAAGTTGGACAATGAATAAGGAAGACTGTAGAAGAACTGGTGTATTTAAGTTGTGTTGAAAGAATTACAATCAGAATGCTCCTTAGAAGAAGGATGGTAAGACGTGTATTATACTTTGGACATGTTATCAGAAGAAAACCAGTCCCTGGAGAAGGACTTCATGCTTGGTAAAGTGGAGGATTAGTGAAAAAGAAAAAGACCCCCAATGAGATGTCCTGGTACAGTGGCAACAGAAATGGGCTCAAGTGTAACAATAATTGTGAGAATGGCACAGGACGGAGCAGTATTTTGTTCTGTTGTGCATAGTGTCACTATGAGTAGGAACTAACCTGATGCTACCTAATAACAATAACAACAACACACTTAAACACCTACAAGACATAAATCTTTATTCAGTTTTCCTTTACATACCACTCTACGCTCAACAGTACATTTCTAATCTATCTGTAAATTAAAAAGTTCAATGACAGCTTGCAACATATACTTTAAGGTTGAAAGACAGCTTGTACTTACCATTCAAAGGTTAAAGGAGAAGGTAATCCCAAATTCATCTATGGATTCAGCACAATCCCTATCAAATTCGTAGATGAAATTTTGTAGAAATTGATAAACTAATGCTAAAATTAACACAGAATTACAAGAGAGTCAGAATATACCAAACAATTGTAGACAAGAAGAACAAAGCTGGGGGACACACAGAGTCCAATTCCAAAACTTACTACAAAACTACGCTAATCAAGGCAGTGTAGTACTAAGATAAGGATAGAAATATAGACTAAAGGACTAGAATTCAGAGTCCAAAAATAGATACTTACATTGATGGTTAGTTGATTTTCAACAAAAGTGGCTAAGACAACTCGATGGGGGAAAGAATAGTCTTTTTCACAAACTGTGTTGGGACAAATGGATTTCCACAAACAATGAAGCTTGATCCTTTCCATATATCATATATAAAAATGAAAGCCAAATAGATCATGGGCAGATATTGCTTAAAAAAAAAAGATGTATGTATGTATGTATATAGTCCTTTGATATAACCTAATACCTAACTGGATTAGTTCTCTTTGTTGAAGGCATAGGATCATAGCTTTGTGAACTTTCTGATCAATTGCTCTAACTCTGTTTTCAGTGTTTACTCTACTCCTCAGTTTGGTGAGTTATGCCTGGGCTCTGAAAAACTTGTGAGCTGCCATCCAAAATGCAGTAATTGATCTCTATTCACCTGAAGCAGCCAAAAAAGAAAAAGACTCAAGAATCAGAGAAAGACCTTGGCTGCAGATCTAGTTGCTTCCATGACCTGCTGCTTCCTTTGCCATGAGACCAGAAGAACTTGATGGTGCCTGGCTGCCAATATTGAATGTTTTGATCAAGGACTCAATAAATGAGTTCCAGTTAAAAAGGCAAAAATATGGAACAAAATTTAAAATTTCTTAAAGAATCCAGACTTACTGGACCCACATGTTGGAGGAATCCTTTAATCTGTTGCCCTGAAAAAACTTTTGAACAATGAAATGAAACTATCTCTTGATGTCATCTTCAAACTAAACATCAGTTTAATTTAATTAGTAAAGAATGTTTGCCTTGACCCTTCTGCTTTTTTAGGGAATTATGAGATCAAGCTAACAACATGAACTTTAAAGTACAGATCATTAGTTTATGGGGCAATGAGACTAAGTCAAAGTCTAAGTCTAAAACAATATGGGAGAGATAAGAATGGTGACACGATGTGAAGTGTATATGTAGAAATTGTTGGAGGGCATATGGTCTGCTGTGTATATTTTCACCAAAATAAAATGCATATTAAAAAGAAAACAAAGGAATAAATCTTCATGATCTTGGGTTAGGCAAAGTCTTCTTAGATAGAACATCAAATGTGCATGCAACAAAACAGTCACTCAAAGAAGGCAAAGGACAAAAGAAAAAAATAACAAAAACTCACACAAAATCAAAGAAAATATTTACAAGTCAAGTATCCAGAATACACGAAAAACTCTTATTAACTCAGGAATAAAAATACAACCCAATTTAAAAAATGGGTAAAGGACATGAAGAGACGGCTCTCCAAAGAAAATACACAAATACCAAAAAGCACATAAAAAGATGCTCAACATCATTAGTCATTAGGTAAATGAAAATGAAAAACACACTGCTATTATTAAGTGCCGTTGAGTTGGTTCTGACCAATAGCAAACCTGTATAGGGTTTCTGAGTGCCAGCAACTGGGTTTGAACTGCCGACCTTACGGTCCAGTGCATTATCCTGCAATGCCACAGCAGGACTCCTGAGATACTGTGTAATACCCACTAAGATGTTGTTGTTGTTGTTAAGTGCTGTCAGGTCAGTTCTGACTCATGGTGGTGGTGATGTGCCGTGGAGTTGGTTCTGATTCATAGTGACCCTGAATAGGGTTTCTGAGACTATAAATCTTTACAGGAGCAAAAAGCCTCATCTTTTTCCCACAGAACCACTGGTAGTTCCGAACTGCTGACCTTGAGATTAGCAACCCGATTGGGAACCACTATGCTACCAGAGCTCCTTAGTTCTGACTCATAGTAACCCTGTATAGGTTTTCCAAGGAGCGGCTGGTGAGCTTGAACTGCCGACCTTGAGGTTCAAACTGACATTGCATTAACCAGCAGTGTCACACCTGCCTATCATAAAAAAGATAATTAACAAGTGCCTGGTAAGACTACAGAGAAACTGAAACGTCATATATTGCTGATGGGGACGTAAAATGGTGCAGCTACTTCAGGAAAGAGTTTGGCAGTTCCTCAAAATACTGAAGATATAAATAAATGCATCAGACTGCAAAGTCATTTGAACTGCAAGGTTGGTGATTCAAGCTCACCAGCTTCTCCTTTGGAAACCCTGTGCAGGGTCGTTGTGGGTTGGAATTGACTTGACGACACTTAACAACAACAACAACATATGACACAGAAATTTCACTTCTAAATATATGTTCAAAACATCCAAAAACGATATTCACACAGAACCTTGTACATATTATGTGCATATTTATAGTAGTATGGTTCACAATAGCCAAAAAGTAGAAACAACTCAAATGTCCATCGACAGATGAATGGATAAACAAAATGTGGTCTACACACACACTGCAATATTATTCATCCATGAAAAGGAATGAAGATCTGATATGTACTGCAACTTGGGTGAAACTTAAAAAAAATATATGCTAAGTTAGAGAAGTCAGAAAGTAACCCAGAACTTAGGGTTATAAGGAAATGGGGAGTAACAGCTAATGGGTATGGGTGCTTCTTTTTGAGGGGATAAAAATGTTCCAAAAATGGTTGTGCAATGGTTGCACAACTCTGAATGCATTAAAGCTCACTGAATTATATGCCTTAAATGGGTGAATTGTGTGGTATCTTAATAAGGTTGTTTTTGTTTTGTCTTGCTTTTGAAACAAGGTAGATACTGATAGTAAGCACCAAAAAAAAAAAGGCAGACAAAAGAATTTGTCACTTAATGTGAGTTACAGCCACTAAAACTCAAGAATGTATTATCCAGAAAACATGAAAGCACATGGCTCATCTGCTACAGAGGTAAACCAGGGAATGAAGGCCAACAGCTCATGAGACTGAAGTTTTGACTGAAGCTAGAATGTGTGAGGGGAACAGGAAAGAGCTCCACTTGCCAAGAAAATATGAAAGATGAAATTCCACAACTATTAACTACCTTCCTTGGGATCTTTTTATAAATCATTTCCCAATATGAGAAGGGATCCACCTCAGGCAAGAGGAAGTATTTATATGTAAAGTCAAACATTATCTCTCTAGTTTTAGGTTTTAAAAAGACAAATCAGGAAACCTTATTTGGTTGGAATTTCACAGACTGTGCAAAAGTAAAATTCAGTGGAAAAAATATTGAGGGGAGATGTCTGAAAAAGTTTTGGGTTGGAAGAAGTTGGTCCTCCAAGTACTCAAAGCAAGTGAAGCCCAACAGGAGCCTATGGCTGATTAAACTTTTAGCACTAATTCATCTCTCCTCCATGAATCCAAGCCCAATTAAGGTCAGTGCAACTTTTCAGTTCCTCCCACAAAATGTCAGTCTTTCTGTACCTCTTGACTTTTTGAGCTCAAACATGTAATTTGCTTTGGCCAATGGAAGCTAGGTGGATATGCTATTACAAATCTAGGCAGAAACACTTCCATGAGAAGAACTTCCCCTACAAAGTTGCTGCCTGTCTAGTCCTAGAGTAAACACATAAGGAGTAGAGTTCCCCAAGGCAGTGTGCCGTTTCTAGCCTAAAGTGCCACAGCTAGAGTTTCCCCATATTATGTTTGTGACTTTTATATAAGTATATGTATATAGGTTCTTGGTGTGGCACTGTAGGATAAATACTGGATTGCTTACCACTAGTTTGGAGGTTCAAGTTTCACCAGCCTCTCCTTGGAAACTCTATACAGGGTCATTATGCATCAGAATTAATTCAATGGCACTTACCAACAACATATTTGAGGAGTCCTGGTGTGGTGCTGGAGTACTGGTGTGGTGCTGGGGTTAATGCACTGGACTGCAAAGTCGATTTGAACCGCAAGGTCAGCAGTTCAAGCTTACTAGCCACCCCTCAGAAACCCTATACAGGGTCACTATGGGTTGGAACCAATTCGATGGCACTTAACAACAACAACATATATGAGGGTCAGTCAAAAATTATCCACACTCTGGTTATATTAAAACGCCTGTCCACACCCACATGACATCACTAAGCGTACATGTGAAATTATTCTGTGACAGTGGCGAGTGACGGTGGATTATGCGGCAAATCAGCCATGGCTCTGCCTATGAAATAATTAATTACAAACTTGGGTTTTGAATTGTTTGTGTGAGATGGGTACTGAAACATCTCACAGAAGAGCATAAACAGAAGCGTTTGGATATCAGCAAACAAAATTTGGACAGATACTCAAAGAAAGGTAAAACTCCTAAAATTTATCAATACTAGTGACAAGACATGGATTCATCACTACGAGCCTGAGAGTAAGTGGCAGAGTATGGAATGGAAACATTCTCAATTACTACCAAGAAAAGTTCAAATGTCAACTATCAACTGGAAAATTGATTCTTATAGTTTTCTGGAATTCTCAAGGGCAAGTATTGTAACACTATCAAGAAAAAGGTTCAATAAGTAACAGTAGTTGTTACAATGACCTGAAGCCTAAACTTTGGATTAACACAGAGGACTGCTATCCAAGGGCATTGTGGTCTTGCATGGCAATGCACGTCCACACACCTCTGCCCACACTGTTGACACTTTGCAAAAATGTCAACATTTTTGAGGTGTTAAAGCATGCTCCCTGTAGTCCTGATTGTGCTCCATCAGACTTTCACCTGTTTGGACCCCTGAAAGCAGCCTTTTGAGGACAAAGATTCACCTCTGATGAAGAAGTGGTACATTCATGGCTTGTAGCTCAGTCTAAAATATTTTTTAAATAAGGAAACATGAAAGTTTGTTAACAAATGGACAAAGTGTATTGAAAAGCATGGAGGTTATGTCAAAATATTATGTATGTTTCTTTTCTAAAAGTTGATCAAAATAAATTCTACAGCCAGAGTGCAGTTAATTTTTGACTCATCCTCATATATACTTTATATATATCATCCCTAAGATCAGAAGAACTACATGGTGCCTACTTCCTGTCTACTGACCACACCGAGAAGGAATCACAATAGAAGGTCCCAGATAGAGTGGGAGAAAAATAAGGAACCCAAAACCATAAAAAAGACTAGGTTATTGGTTTGACAGATATAGGTGGAACCCTGAGACAATGGACCTTAGTCATACTTCAAGCCTGGAACTGTGTGTCCACTTTTAGCCAAACAGCAGACAGGCCTACAAAGTAAATAATAACACCAGGAAGGAATACACTCTTTAGAACAATCAGCTATTTGAGATGAAGAGGGCAGCATGTGCCCAGGGATAAGGCTCAAAAAGCAGAAAGGGATAGGAAAGATGGACAAATGACAACAGTAAGCACAGGAAAAAAGTGGGAAGAGTGCTGTTACATTGTGGGGATTGCATTCCATGTTACAAAACAAAATGTGTCTGAATTGTTGAATGGAAAACAAATTTGCTCTATAAGTTTTAACTCAAATCACAATAAAAAGCTAAAAAAAATTTTTTTTTTTTTAGCCTTTTGGCTCTTTGAGAGCACAATGGTGGTAGGCAAGAACAAGCACCTTACAAAAAGTGGCCAAAAAGGAGCCAAGAAGAATGTGGTTGATCTGTTTTCTAAGAAAGATGGTATGATGTGGAAGCACTAGCGACGTTCAATATAAGAAATATTGGGAAAACACTAGTCACAAGGGCTCAAGGAACCAAAATTGCATCCGATGGCCTCAAGGGTTATGTTTTTGAAGTGAGCCCTGTTAATCTGCAGAATGATAAATTTGCAGTTAGAAAATTCAAGCTAATTACTGAGGATGTGCAGGGCAAAAACTGCCTGACCAACTTCCACGGCATGGATCTTACCCATGACTAAATGTGCTTCATGGTAAAAAAAAAAATGGCCATGATTGAAGCTCATGGTGATGTTAAGACTACAGATGGTTATTTGCTTCAACTGTTCTGTGTTGGTTTTACTAAAAAATGTAACAACCAGATTCAGAAGACATCTTATGCTCAGTACCACCAGGTCCGTCAAATCCAAAAGAAAATGATGGAAATCATGATCCAAGAAGTGCAGACAAATGACTTGAAAGAAGTGGTCAAGGGAGAACAAACAAGATGGCGGATCGGGTGGACGTATAGCAGAGAGCTCCGCCAACAACAACACAGAATACCCGACCAAGCAGGCTCAGGGACTGGTCCGAGAACTCTGAACTACATATAAAGGAATACTTAGAAGGTTGGAAGGCTCACAGCTGGGGGAATTTGTGGCAGAAGCAAGAAATCTATTGCTTTCTAGTCCGGGAC
>NW_006408886.1:1267788-1278987 GCF_000296735.1 Chrysochloris asiatica | reverse complement strand
AGCCTCATCTTTCTCCCGCGGAGCAGCTGGTAGTTTCGAACCGCTGACCTTAAGGTTCGCAGCCCGATTCGTAACCACTACGCTACCAGAAGAGTTTTTATTCTAATAACAAAACCCTTATTTAGCCTTTGTGGAATTTGTGACTATGGTTCATTTCAAAACAAAAATTAAAAAGTATAACTCTCAAGATTCAGACAGACTGTTAGGAAAGACAGTCAGCTATAAACACTTATGTCAAGCAACATGAAAGAAAAGATTAAGATTATATTATTGCATAAGAAAATTCTTCAATGTTAGATTCTTAGAATAATGTTGATGAATCAGAACAAAATAATGAAGCCTAGAATTCTTCCAAGATATTGACATCTACAACGTTACTATGTTATGGATTGTGATTGTGTTTAAAGCAGAAACAATGATTTGAAGGCACACACATAGAAAAGGATTGCATTTCCTATTGTAATGAGATATTTTCAATAGGATCCTATATAGATAAACTGTTGTTGTTAAGAGCCATCCCACCCATAGTGGCTGATGTGTTTGAATTGCCAACCTTGAGTTTCAAGTCAACTTTGTGGTCAAGTGCCACAACAGGACAGTTCAAGCCCACCAGCTGCTCCTAAGAAACCTTACACAGAGTTGCTATGGGTCAGAACCAACTGGATAGCAGCAGTTAACAACAACATATAGATAAACATGACAAACCTATGGAACTCAAGATCCAGACTCAATTCAAATCTCAAACCTTAGACCTTATAAACTGTGTAATCTTGAGAAAGTTACTTATCATTCTGTGCCTCAACTGTAAATAATATAATACAGGCAGTCCCTGGATTAAGAACAAGTTTCTTTCCTAAATCTGTCTTTAAGTTGAATTTATACATTTGTTGTTGTTAAATGCTGTTGAGTTGGTTCTGAATCATAGTGACCCTGAACAGGGTTTCCAAGGCTATAAATCTTCATGGAAGCAGAAAGTCTCATCTTTCTTGTGATGAGTGGCTGGTGGGCTAGAAATCAGAGCTTGTGGTTAGCAGTCCAGTACTTACCATATAGAACCACAGCACTCTCTTTAAACATAAAATGACAGTAATAATGCTTTGATAAGTGTCACAAAGATTGTTATTATGAACCATTGTATGTACCTCAAATTTTTAATGCAACAGGCTATATGGAGTAGGTTCATAACTTGGAGACTGCCTGTAAGGATCACTATCTTGTAGTTGCTGAGAAGAGTATAATATACATAAGGCACTCAGAACAGTATGCAAAACACAGTAATAACTTCAGGAAACACCAGTCAGTAGTATTGGTGCAACTAATACTAAACCAGCTATTTGCAAATTTGATGTACACCCATTCCTCACTTAACAATATTAGGTTCCAAAGACCAGGTTGTTATGCAAAAATCAGCATTATGCAGCAAAAGATAATGAACACATCAGATCACAAAATGGAGTATATGACTAGATCATCACATAACTGCAAAATTACATCATTACATAACTGCCAACCCACACCTCAGCATTTGTTAGTGCTAGATATCAATCATTAATGTGCAAAGTAGTCAGATAGTACATTTTTTACTATTATCATAAATTTTAAATGTTGAGTAACAAGGCAGTTGATAATTGTGGAGTAGGCGCTCCCATGCTCATTAAAAGCACCTGAAAAGCAACTATTTGGTGATCAAAAGCAAAAAGGGAAGCAAGGAAATCTCTCTACCTAAGTTTAAACAAGCAAACAAAAACAAGTCAATTATAAGTGTGTCAAGAAGTATAACCTCTAAATAGATATTGTTTTCTTTGAATGTATTATTTCATTTCCAAAGGGGTCAGCACCAATGGTTGATGGATCCAGTTGAAAAGTTGCTCCAGGCAGTGACTTCATATGTGAAAAATATGTCTTTCAATTTAGCAGCAAAATAGAGACATTCTAAAGAGGTTAGTATTTATAAACCAAAAATTTTTCCCTACTTTTTTTTTAAGCTCTTTAAAATGCCTTAATTTGCAAACACTGGACCTTTTAAGAGTTGAAATGATCTCTAAATTCAGGTGGGATATGTTCAAGGTAATATTTTGGCTTGTGTGGACTTATTTTAATTTTCTTCAGCTTCAGCCTGAACTTGCATATGAGTAACTGATGGTCTGTTCCACAGTTGGCCCCTAGTCTTGTTTTAACTGATACTATTGAGACTTTCCACCATCTCTTACCACAGATGTAGTCAATTTGATTCTTGTGCACTCCATCTTGTGAGGTCCATGTGTATATAGTCTTTTATGTTGTTTAAAAAAGGTATTTAAAATGAATGGGTCATTGATCTTGCAAAATTGTAACATGTTATCTCCAAGATAATTTCTATCACCAAGATAATATTTTTCAACTACTGATCCTTTCTCTTTGTTTTCAACCCTTTCATTCCAATGATCAGTAACTATCAAACTATGAGAGAATAAGTTTCTGTTTTTAAAGCCATCTACATGTGGGTAATTCTATTACAGAAGCACTAGAAAACTAAGATAGCACACTAAGGATGCTATCTTAGTTTTCTAGTGCTTCTGTAATAGAAATACCCACATGTGGAGGAGAGAGAAGGTTTGTTCAAATTGAAGCCAATTTAGAAGTAATTAAGCAGAGAAATAGGAATACAGACAGTGCTTTTGACAACATATCCTGAAAGAACTGAACTATGCCCTTCCTCAAATAGGTGGTTGTTGTTGTAAAGTGCCTCTGAGTCAATTTCAATTCATAGTGACCCTGTATAGGGTTTCTGAGTAGCTAGACCTTGTGGTTTGCAGTCCAGTGCTGATCTCACAGCGCCATACTAGATTTTCAGATAGCTGAAGATTCAGATTTCCTTTTTGGCTTACATTATCTCAAGTTGGTTTTCTGTCACTTGAAATAAGCTTGGCTAACACCTTCTGAAACCGAACTATATATTTCCTTTAAAAAGCCTATATCAGCAAGTACTTACCCGTTCCTGGCCAGCAGTGTCCCAGATGAGGAATTTATGAAGTTCATTTCCACAAGGCACAGTTTTAGTCATAAAAGATGCCCTGACAAAGTGAAAACAATCCCATAGTACAAGTTAATCCATACAATGATCACAAAGATTCACATTTCAAATAAGTTAACTTTATATCCCAGCAGGAATTCCAAACCTCTTACTCTCAAAGAACTTCTAAGAGTAACAAGGGCTGATAGAGAGTCATGTCACACAAAGAAAACACCCTGGATTTTCTGTTAGTCCAACTGAAGCATTAGGGGAAAAAAAGCAAAGGACACATTCAGAAAACCTGTACCCAATACACTGAGCTTTAATTGTTCTAAGATAATACTCCCCAGAATGCAGGAAAGAATATAATCTTAGATGTTAAAAAGCTATACAATACTTAAGAGTGAAAAGGGCAGCTGGTATGTAGGAATGTTCTGATTTTAGCTTTAGAATGACACAAACTATGATGATATGAAACCAACAAGTAAAGTAACCAGGAGAATATTATAATTCCTGACTTAATTTTATAAATTCAGGGATAAAGACTGGCAATTGAAAAAAAAAAAACTTTTTTTTTTTTTTTACCATTAAAAAGGAAGGTTGTGAGAACAAACAGGATGGCGGATCGGGTGGAAGTGCAGTGAGGAGCTCTGCCAGCAATAACACAGAATACAGTACCAAGCAGGCTCAGGGGATGGTGCCAGAACTCTGAACCACATATAAAGGAAAATTTAGAAGACTGGAAGGCTTACAGCTGGGGGAGATGGTGGCAGAAGCAAGAAATCCATTGCTTTCTGGTTTGGGATGCTCATCTGCACCAGGACCCACTATCTTATGTGGGGCCAAGCAGGGGAAGGATCGGAGAGGCCAGGAATGCCTGACAGAGCCATGGAAATAAAGGTGTGGACCTTCTTTTCTTTTGGTATCTGTTCATTGGTCCCTTGCTGTCTGTGTACCTCCATTCTGGGTGCCTGAGCTAGTGAATATCCCAGCCCCACCCTCGGAGGGTTCTACTATGTATGCACACAGATATCATCAAAATTTAAAAAGACAGTTTCCACTTAAAACCAAATGGCTACAGCCAGCCCTGAACTGTTTATAACTAGAAAAAAGGCCTGAATGGGGATTGTGGACTGGGACAAACAGACAAAAAAGGAAATAGGCAGAAAATGAAATCTTAAGTTATGTCACAACGACCAACAGTGGCATCTTGAAATTTCTTAAGAAGAAGAGTAAAAAAGGAAGCCCATTTCCTGATCGCATCTACCAGGAGGCAATCAGGAAGCATACAAAATACTAAAATACATACCCATCTAAGTATTAAGGCCACAGATAACCCCTGAATATGACCAAAATACAGAAGTAGATGACCATATCTGCACATGTCCAGAAACGAGATAAAGTGACTGAGGCAAATGAAATGGAAGCAGTACTGGAAGATGGGCAGGCTTTGGAAATGCCTGAGAAGGAATTCAGAAAAATGATTATAAAATGTATCAAAACACTACATAATGGAGTTGAGAAAAATAAGGAAGAAGTCAGGAAAATGCTACAGGAACAATCAAATAAGATAGATACAGCATTGGATACAATTCAAAACCTACAGAAAGAGGTTCAAACGATTAATAATAGAATATCAGAAATAGACAATACTGTCTTAAATGGAGGGTAGAACTAATGGAATATAAGATAACCACAATGGGGTTGAGGTGGGGGGTTTAGTTTGTGTGTTGAGAAGGACAATACAAGAAGGGGGGAGGAGGCGGAAGAACTAGATAGGGGAACACTGAGACAGGTTTGCATGGCTCAGTGGGACAGAGGTAAATAGTGATGTATACTCAACCTTGGAACAACAGAGCTCTGGGATACAGGGATCTAGGTATAGCTTGAAGAGGATGAATAATACTAAAATCCTTGACTGCCTTATGAATATTAGTTTCCCTTGCCTACTATTGTAAAATAGACACTTGAGTGGGATAGAAAGAAATGTTGGGAAACATGATCAGAGAAAACTTGTAAGCCTATAACTGTCTGTAATACCTCAAAGGGGTTCTACAACTTGCCCAGTGAAATAGGCCTCATGCAAAGCTGTTACAGAGTATAGAACCTTAGGTGGAATCCTGTGTCCCATCCAGAACCTTATAAGGTGGGACATTCCCACTAGAAAGGACAAGCAGACTGGAACAGCTACAGTGACAGAAGATACATCTTCATGATGAACCTGACCTATACTCAGAGCGGTAGTTACTTTAAATACCAACAGAGAGGGAAAGAGTCTTCACATCAAGTATCAATGCTATCCCCTCTGTACACAGGGTAGATAGGGACGGGAAACTTAGACAATGGATACCTAAAATGAGGGGGCAATAAAGGAACAAAGTGACTGGCTTACAAGGTTTCAAGAGGGAGTTTAGTTTAAGAGTATGGGGGAAACAAAAGAGTTCCCACTGAATAGCTGTCATCTTGTCTAGATGGGTTTGGTGAAAAGAGATGGGTATAAGATTTGTAAGATTCAATAGTGAATACTTGTTATCATGACTAATCACGACTGTCAAGATTATAAAGGTATAAGTTTTCTAATTAAAAAAAGGGTAGTGGTTAATCTTACAGTCCAGAAACAGAGGACCCTAGGACCATCAAGAGAGGAACGCACAAGAAGAATGCAGGACTGTATCCGGAGAAGTAGCAGCACCAGAGATGGAGGCAGAGATGGGGGCATGGAGAACGGGAGATGGCTGAGGACTCTAGATTCATGGAGAGGGACTAAGAGCTGGTGACCAGGAGCAGACTTGCAGAATGTACCCTTTGGAGATGTAAATTATTATATATGCCTGAGTGGGTTTTTTTTTTTTTTTTTAAAAGGTAAGGTGGATGGAGAGAAATACTGTTAACTGATGGTACATGAAGGGGAGTATAATCATTGTAATGAAATGAGGTATATGATTTGTTAAATGTAAAACTGATGATATGCCCTGTAAACTTTCACTCAATCCACACAAAAAAAAAACTTAAAAAAAAAAAAAGGAAGGTTGTAAAATTCTCAGGAGATAATGAAACACATAACATCTTTTTTAAAAAAGTTTTTATTATGAATTAAGTGATAGTTTATATGGGAGAACATTAGCTTTATAGTCATCCTATCATATGTAGTTTCATTGCAATGATTACAATCCCCTTCATGCATCATCATACAACCAAAGGTTACACCCCACAAGCCTGTGCACCAGCCATCAACACACAGATGCTCCCCCTCCCTGAGTCCAGACTCCCCAGTCCCTCCATCTCTCAACCTCTCTGCCTCCATTTCCAGCATCACTGCTTCTCTGGATAGGGTCTCGCACTCTTCTCCCTTGATGGTCCCAGGGACTTCTGCCACTGGACTTCAAAATCAACCATTCCCCTCCTTTTGTTACAAACCATCTTCCTTTAAAATTCCAACACTCACAGTCAGTCCTGATAGCAATTATTCACTATTGAACCACAAGAGTCTTATGCCCATCTCTCTTCATCAGCCCTGTCCAGACAGGTTAAAAACCACTTAGTGGTTTCTACCTTCACCCACACCCTCTGGAACTAGGCTCCCTCTAGAAAGCTTGTGAGCCAGTCACTTCTTGCCTTTGGAGCTCCCTCATTTTGGGTAGCCAAAGTCTAAGTTGCTCATATTTGTCAACCCTGTGTATCGAGAGGGTGGGAATAATCCTCGCTGTGAAGATTTGTTCCCTCCTTTAGCTACTAAATCTATAAGCATAGGTCAAGTTCATCAAATTGTAGTGGATTACTCTTTTTTCCTCTTTTTTGTTCTTCTAGTCGAGTTCTGACCATCCAGCCATTGAAGCCAGGTCAAGTGAGTACTATCTGCAAGTATGGGTGTTCTTGTGCATCTCCCGTCACTTCATATCATCTGGATGCTTCACTCTCTGCTCTATCCCTCTGTGGCCATATCCCTGTCTTTGGGCCCAGGAGACCCCAGATCTTGCCAAACTGCTGGTCAACTATGTCTCAACCTGGGTTCACAGGAGCCTATTGAATGTGGTCAGACTTAGCTTACAACTTCATTGCTGTTTTTCCCCCACTTTCCGTTATCAGTGATGAATGTGGTCACCAGCAAGACCACATGCCTGCTCGCATATTATCCTTGATTCTCAGTCTTGATCGGGGGTTTGCCCTGAGGGGACCTGACCCGTTACCTTGATGGCTCCTTGCTTGTTCTTGTACTAGTCAATCAGATTGCAGTTACTGTTTTTTAGTTTTCCTACTGGTCCTTCTTTCCAGAAATATCTTCTATTCTTCTAGCTGCTCCAGGATGGTCTGCTTATCCTTTCAAGTGTAAATTGAAAATCCCAGAAGATTCTAGATGGGGATCACAATTCCACCTATGGTCTTATACAATGTAAAGGCTCCGCAGAAAGCATCCTTCACTGGGCACATTGTAGCCCCATTTTAGGTATTCCAATTAGTTATAGGCTGAAGATGGATTTACAAGCTTTCTATGGGGATTTTCAGGCTATTCCTCTCTCTCCCCCCTCAAGTGTCTATTTTACAATAGTAGGCAAGAGAAACCAAGATTCAAAAAGACAGCCAAGCAGTCCGTCATACCACAGAATACAAGGTAAGGCAGATCCAGGACACAGCTACAAAACTCGGAATCACAGAAATAGGAATATTTTAAAAGTTTGAAGGCTTATAGTTAGTAGAATTTGAAGCTGAAGTAAGAAATAGCGTAGTTTTGAATCTGCTGGGCTCAGAGGCCCGGAGCAAACATTTTAAGCAAGACCAAACGGCAAGACCAAGCAGAAGAGTAGACACACCATGGAAAAACACCGCGGGAATCATGGAGCAAAGGTGGACAATACATTTTGTCAGTTTTGCTTTGTTCTGATTTTCTTTCTTTTTTTTTTGGTATCTGGTCATTGGTGCACCCACTGTTTGTGCACCTCCATTCTGGTGACTAGAGGGGAAGCCTGAGCAAAAGGACACCCCCAAGCTCACCATTGGTGGGTTCTTCTACCATGCATGTGCACAGATACTCAGCCCAAGAGCAGCCCTTAATGTGTTTTTTGTTGTGGTGGTTGTTGAATACAGGAAAGGTCAGGATAGGGCTGTAGAGAGGGAGAGAGAGTTTAAAAACAAAACTGGCCAAAAATTAAATTAAAGCCTGAGGTACAGCATAACAAACCAACACTGGCACCTTGAAATCTCTCAGGCAGTTTGAAAGCAAGAAGCTGAAGAGAGTACATTAAAGTCATACTCATATAAGCTACAGGGTTTTTTTTTTCTTCTTCTTCTTCTTTCCATCTTCTCCCATTTCTGTGACTATAGACTGCAGTACTCAGTCAAGTTTTTTTTTTGGTTGTTGTTGTTTTCCCTTGTTTTTCCCCCTGTTGCTGTTTTGCTGTGTTATGCTCCCCCCTCTACTTTTGGGGGACTCTTTCTCTCACTATATTACACAAGAAGGGCCAGAAACTGCTGCTATATACCCAAGCTACAATCACACTCTCTATAAAAACCTAGGCAACAACCAATACCAACGACCATATAACAGGGAAACAGATAACACCTGTGAAAGTCACTCTGAGTTAAGGAATAAGAAGAGTGAAAAGGGAAGCCCACATCCTGATTGCATCTTCCTGGAAGCAATCAGAAAGCATAAAAAATACCAAACCACATTCTCTATTAAGTCCACAGATAAACACTAAACATGTACAAGAAGCAAAAGCAGATGACCATATCAGCACATGTCCAGAAACAAGATAAAATGTCTGAGACAAATGACCTAGAGGTAGACTTGGACTCCATTCTGGAAGGAGGGCAGGCCTTGGAAATGCCTGAGAAGGGATTCATAAAAATGATTATAAAATGTTTCAAAACACTTTACAATGAAGTTGAGAAAAATAAGGCAGAAGCCAGGAAAGCACTACAGGAACAATCAAATAAGATAGATACAGCACTGGAAACAATTCAAAACGTACAGAAAGAGGTCTAAACGATCAATAACAGAATATCAGAAATAGACAATACTCTGAAAAGGCAAAGTAGCAGAATATACGAGGTGGAAGGCAAAACCAGTGAGCTGGAAAACAAATCTCCTCAATACCACTAAGATAGAAAAGCAAAGACAAAAAAGGATAAAGAAATCTGAAGAAGGCCTAAGATTCATGTTTGACAACATGAAGAGCAATAACTTAAGAATTATGGGCATTGCAGAACAAGAAGATTCACACAAGTCCACAGAAGAAATAGTTGAAGAACTGCTGGAAGAAAAATTCTCTAATATCCTGAAAAGTGAAAAGATAAACATTCAAGAAGCTCAACGAACCCCAGGAAGGATAGACTCCAAAAGAAAATCACTGCGACATATCATAATCAAGCTCTCCAAAACCAAATAAGGAAACACGCCTGAAAGCACCTAGGGAAAACAGAAAGTGCTACATACAAAGGCAAGCAACTCAGATTAAGCTCGGATCTCTCAGCAGAAACCATGAAAGCAAGAAGGCAATGGGTAGGCATATTTAAACTCTGAAAGAAATAAACTGCCAACCAAGAATCATTATCCAGCAAAGATATCAATCAAATATGACGGTGTAATCAAAACATTCCAAGATAAACAGAAGCTAAGGGATATTGCAAAAGCCAACCCTGCACTACAAAACATCCTAAAATGAGTTCTGTGGACTGAGAACCAATAATAACAGATAACAACTGGAGACTGACATACGTGGCATTACCTCCCAGAAATAAATTGACAGAAGGAAGAGTAGAGACCAGAACAAAACTATAAGAATAAACTCAGAGAATCTGGGAGGTCCATCTATGATCAAAACAAGTACAATGTAAAAGAAGGTAAATTTGTAGGAACAGAGATCCAGATGGTGAGAGGTCAGGTCGATTACAGGATAAAATAGACTGCAATAAATGGACAGAAAAATTAATGGACTGTAAGGCAACCTCAAAGAAAATTAACACTTCACAACATACCAAGAAAATGAAAATCCAAGAAGAACATGGAAACATTAAAACTCACAAGAAAGAAGACAAGAAACATGAATTCAACAAAGGAAGGCACACAGAACAATGAAAGAATCAACGCCACACAAAAAACAAACATAATGGCAGCAATTAATCAATACCTATCAATAATTACACTGAATGTAAATGGATTAAATGAACCACTTAAGAGAAAGACAGTGGCAGAATGGATAAGAAAACAAGATTCTTCCATATGATGTCTGCTAGAGAAACTTCTCACACACAGAGAAAAAAACAGAATAAAAGTCAAAGGATGGAAAAAAAATATACCAAGCTAATTGCAATAAAACACAAACAAGAGTGGCAGTACTAATCTCTGACAAAAAACAAAAACAAAAACAAAAACAAAAAAACTTCAAGGCAAAAACCAGTACAATAGATAAAGATGGATGTTATATCATTATTAAAGGGACAATTAAACAAGATTCAATAACCATAATAAATATCTATACTACCAATGAAAGAGCTCCAAAATATATAAAGCAAACTCTAATAGATTTGAAGAAAGAAATAGATGAATCTACAATAATAGTGGGAGATTTTAATACACTGCTTTCAAAAATGGATAGAACAACCAGAAAGAAACTTGACAAAGACACAGAAAAACGAAAAAACACAATCAGCCTACTAGACCTCATAGATATGTACAAAGCATTCAACCCAACAACTGCACAATACACATTCTTTTCCAGTGCACATGGAACATTCTCCAAAATAGACCATGTTTTAGGCAACAAAACAAATCTCTATAAATTAACAAATATCACAATACTACAAAGCATCTACTCAGACCACGATGCTATCAAATTAGAAATCAAAAATAGGAAGACCAAGGAAATCAAGTCAAATACGTGGAAACTAAATAACAGCCTGATGAAAAGTGACTGTGTGTAGTTAAATGTGAATTCACAAAGTTCCTAGAAACAAATGAGAACGAAAACACAACATACCAAAATCTTTGGGACACAGCGAAAGCGATGCTGAGAGGACAATGTATTGCAATAAAGGCACACATCCAAAAATAAGAAAGAACCAAAATTAACATATTAACACAGCATCTACAACAATTAGAAACAGACCAACAGAGGAAATCCACAGCCACCAAAAGAAAAGAAATAATAAAGATTAGAGCACAAATAAATGAAATAGAAAACAGAAAAACTATAGAAACAATCAACAGG
>NW_006408886.1:1246595-1247919 GCF_000296735.1 Chrysochloris asiatica | reverse complement strand
TGAGGTTGCCTTATAGTCCATTAACTTTTCGGTCCATTTATTGCAGTCTATTTTATCCTGTAATCGACCTGACCTTCTCCCTATCTGGATCTCTTTTCCTACGTGTTTACCTTCTTTTACATTGTACTTGTTTTGGTCATAGACTGACCTCCCAGAGTCTCTGAGTTTGTTCTTTATAGTTTTGTTTTGTTAACAATTCTTTCTGTTGACTTAATTTAGGGAGGTGCTGCTACGTATGTCAATCTCTGGTTTTTGTCTGTTCTTGTTGGTTCTCAATCCACAGAACTCCCTTTAGGATGTTTTGTAGTTCAGGGTTGGCTTTGGTAAAGTCCCATAGCTTCTGTTTATCCTGGAACGTTTTGATTACACCATCATATTTGATTGATAGCTTTGCTGGATAAAGGATTCTTGTTTGGAAATTTTTTTCATTCAGGGTTTTATATATGTTTCCCTATTGCCTTCTCTATTGCATGGTCCCTGCTGAGATATCTGAGCTTAATCTGACGTGCTTGCCTTTGTATGTGATCCTTCTGTTTTCTCTGGCTGCTCTCAGAAGTGTCTCCTTAGCTTTGAGTTTGGAGCACTTGACTATGATATGTCTTGGTGATTTTCTTTTGGGGCCTACCCTTCTTGGAGTTCGTTGAGATTCTTGTATGTTTATTTTTTAGCTCTTCAGGATGTTGGAGAAATTTTCTTCAAGTAGTTCTTCGACTATTTCCTTTTTGGACTTTTGTGATTCTTCTTGTTCTGGAATGCCAATAATTCTTAACTTATTCCTCTTCATGTTTTCCAACATGAATCTTAGACCTTCCTCCAAATTTTTTTATCCTTTTTCGTGTTTGTTCTTCTATCTTAGTGGTATTGAGAGACTTGTCTTCCAGCGCACTGATTCTTTCTTCCATCTCATCTATTCTACTCCTCTGCCCTTTCAGAAAGTTTTTTATTTCTGCCATTTTGTTATTAATTGTTTGGATGTCTTTCTGTAGGTTTTGAATTGTTTCCAGTCCTGTATCTATCTTGTTTGATTGCTCTTGTAGCACTTTTCTGGAGTCTTCCTTATTTTTCTCAACTGCATTGTAAAGTGTTTTGAAACATTTTATAATAATTTTTCTGAATTCTTTCTCAGGCATTTCCGGGGCCTGCCCTCCTTCTAGAATGGAGTCCAGGTCTACTTCTAGGTCATTTGTCACAGATGTTTTAATTTTTTTTCTGGACATGTGCTGATATGATCATCTGCTTTTGCTTCTTGGACATTTTTAATGTTTATCTGTGGCCCTAATACTTAAATGAGTATGTATTTTGGTACTTTTTTATGTTTTCTGAT
>NW_006408886.1:1234250-1245994 GCF_000296735.1 Chrysochloris asiatica | reverse complement strand
AAAATTAAAAAAAATTTTTTTTTTTAATCTGTAGTTTAATATAAGTCTTTAATGTCTTAACTCTCTTTCAGTCACCTCTGCCCTCCTCTCTCCACTGTTAGGTGCTGTCCAGTCAATTCCGACCCTTAGTGACCCTGTGTATGGTCTACGAGGAGCAGCTGGTGAGCCTGAACCACCGACCTTGCAGTTCAAAAGGCTTTGCACTATGGCACCTCAACCCCCAATGCTATACCGGGACTCCTCTCAAACCAGTGGAAAAAAAGCACACCAAATAGGATGCACATCTGCATCTCCTGTATAGGGTTTCTGAGAGCAGCTGTTTAGCTTGAACCACAGACCTTGCAGTTCAAGAGGTTTTGCAGTGGCGCCTTAATCCACAGCGCTACGCCAGGACGCCTCTCAAGGTAGTGAAAAAATAGCCGACCAAATAGGACGCACATCCGCATCTCGGCTGGTGAGCTTGAACCACCGACTTTGCAGTACAAAAGGCTTTGCAGTGACGCCTTAACCCACCACGCTATGCCGTGACGACTCTCAGATCAGTGAAAAAAAAGCTGACTAAATAGGACACACATCCGCGTCTACCCTATAGGGTTTCCGAGGAGCGGCTGGTGAGCTTGAACCAACGACCTTGCAGTTCAAAAGGCTTTACAGTGGCGCTGTAACCCACCGATGTTATACCAGGACGCCTCTCAAACCAGTGAGAAAAAGCCGACCAAATAGTAAGCACATCTGCATCTCCCGTATCAGGTTTCTGAAGAGCAGCTGGTGATCTTGAACCACCGACCTTGCAGTTCAAAAGGCTTTACAGTGGCGCCTTAACCCACCGCACTACACTGGGATGCCGCTCAAACCAGCGAAAATAAAAGCTGACCAAATAGACCGCACATCCGCGTCTCCTGTATAGGGTTTCCGAGGAGCGGCTGGTGAACTTGAACCACCGACCTTGCAGTTCAAAAGAATTTGCGGTGCGGCACCTTAACCCACAGCGCTACACCAGGACCCCTCTCAACCCAGTGAAAAAAGGCCGACCAAATCTGCGTCTCAGCTTGGGCTGAGTGTGTGAGTTCCTGGCAGAGGAAACCGCCAGCAGTGAGGGTGGGTCGTGGCCAGGTGGACTCACCCAGGATGTGGGCTCAGGCCTCCATGCCTGGCCGGCAGATTCAAAAGTACGCGATTTCCCGACTCAGCTCCAAATTCCACAGGCTATAAGTCTTTAAACCTTTAAACTATTCCTATCTCTGTGAGTCCGAGTTTTGGAGCTCTGTCTTGCCTCTTTTTTGCATGGAATTCTGAGTTATTGCTGACAGCGACCTTCACTACACCTTCACCCTAGCCACCATCAAGCCCTGCTTCTCCTGGCTGTCTTTTGAAGCTTGGTTTTCCTTGCATTATATTATAAAATAGACACTGGAAGGGGAGAGAAAGGAATATCCAGAAATATCACCATAGAAAGCTTTTATGTCTGTCTTCTGCCTATAACTGATTGGAATACTTAATTAACATTGGGGCTACAATGTGCCTAGTGAAGGAGTCTTCCTGTGGAGCCTCTGCATTACATAAGACTATAGGTGGATTCCTGAACAGCATCCAGAATCTTATGAGGTGGGAAACTTCCACTTGAAAGGATGGGCAGACCAGCCTGGAGCAGCTAGAAGAACAAAAGGTAAAATCTCTACTGAGTAGTAGCCAATCTGTCTAGGCGGGGCTGATGAAAGGAAATGCTGATAGGTCTCTTGTGATACAATAGTGAATAATTGTTATCAGGACTGATTGTGAGGGTTGGAAATGTAAAAGTAGACATTTTGTGGCAAGGAGGGGAGCGATTAACTTTGCAGTCTAGGAGGGGAGTTCTCTGGGACCAACAAGGGAGAAGAGCGGAGAGCTGGACCCTACCCAGAGAAGCAGTGATGATTGAGATGGAGGCAGAGATGATGATGTGGAGAGATGGAGCAGCTGGGGACTTTAGACACAGAGAGGGAGAGGAACTGATGATAGGGGTGGGGGACGCGGCAGCCTTGTAGTGTATGCCCTTTGTTAGATTGATGGTGCATGGAGGGGATTGTAACCATGGCAGTGAAACAATATATGATAGAATGAATGTAAAACTAATGTTTTCCCATGTAAATTATCACATAATTCACAATACAACATAAAAAAAGACAGCCAAACATCTTAACATTATTTCCCCTCTTTTACCCATTCACACCATGCTGCAATCCCTGTATCCCAGAGTCTTGTATTTCCAAAGTTATGCATACATCATTATTTTCCTCTGTCCCACTTAGCCCATGCAACTCTGCCTAACTGTTCTCCCATCCGCCCTGTTCTGTCATTTCCCTCCCCTTTCTTGTGTATTGCCCCCACCCCAGCACCCAAAGTATTGTGTGTCTATTCCTTACCCTGTGCTCCAGTTTCCACTCCCTTCTCTTACCCCATCCTATACACCCCAGTAAACAGCAAAGAATTTTTTTTCCCTGTTTAGTGTGGGTACTTTTTCTTAAGCTTTTACAATAATGGTCCTATGCAGTATTTCTCCTTTTGTGACTGACTGATTTCACTAAGCATAATGTCCTCAAGGTTCATCCATGTTGGCTTGCAGTTTCCTTGTTATTCTTCAAGGTAGCATAATATTCCATTGTTTGCATGTATCAAAGTTTGTTTATCTATTCCTCCATTGATGGCCACTTTGTCTGTCTCCATCTTTTTGGTATTGTAAATAGTGCCGCTATGAACATTGGTGTGCATATGTCTACTCGTGTTATGGCTTGTATTTCTTGTGGATAAATACCAAGTAGAGGATTTTCTGGATCATAAGGTATTTCTATTTCCAACTTTCTGAGGAAGTGCCATATTGTTTTCCAGAGAGGTTGGACCATTTTGCAGTCCCGCCAGTAATGCAGAAGTGTCTTAGTCTCTCCACATCCCCACCAGCATTTATTGTCCTCTACTTTTTTTTAATCTTTGCTGTTATTGTTGGTGTGAGATGATATCTTATTGTTGTTTTGATTTGCATGTCTCTAACGGCTGGTGATTGTGAACACTGCTTCATATTTTTGTTGGCTGCCTGGATCTCTTCCTTGGTGAAGTGTCTGTTCATGCCCTGTGCCTATTTCTTAATTGGGTTGTCTTTTTCTTGTAGAGGTGCTGTAGTTTCCTATATATTTTAGAAATGAGTCCCTTCTCTGATGTATCATTGCAAAATAATTCTTCCCATTCTGTGTGTTCCCTTTTTACTCTTTTGGTAATTTCTTTTGGTGCACATAAATTTTTAATTTTTAGTATGTCACACTCATCTCTCTTGTCTACTTTTGTTTGTGTAATTTCCAAAAGGTTTGGTAGTCTGTGTGTGCCCTATATTATGGAGTCCTCACATTTGTCCCTATTTTTTCATTGATGGCCTTTATAATTCTGGGATTCACATTTAGTTCTTTAAACCATGCTGAGTTGGTTTTTGTATAAAACATGAGATACAGGTCTTGTTTCAATCTTTTGCATATCGCTTTCCAGTTCTGCCAGCACCATCTGTTGAAAAGACTACCACCTCCCCATGCAATATATTTAGGCCCTTTGTAGAAAATCAGTTTGCTGTATGTAGACGGGTTAGTTTCAGGGTTCTCTATTCTGTTCCACTGATCTATGTATCTTTCATTGTACTAGTATCTATGTATCTTTCATTGTTCTAGTAAGCTGTTCTGACCACTGTAACCGTGTAGTAAAATTTGAAATTAGGGAGTGAGAGGTTTCCAACTTTATTCTTCTTAAGTAGTGCTTTGTTTACCTTGGGTCTCTTTCCATTCGGTATCAAGTGTGTAATACCCCACCCCCATCTCTTTGAAGAATGCCATTGGAATCTGGATTGGGATTGCATTATATGGGTAGATTGCTTTGGGCAGTATTGACATTTTCACAATGTTAAGTCTTCCTATCCAGAAGCATGGTATATTCTGACATTTTTATAAGTTTCTTGTAGTAGTGTTTTGTAGTTTTTTTTGTATAGATCCTTTGTTTCTCTGGTTATATTTATTCCTAGATATTTCATCCTTTGGGTGGCTATTGTAAATGGTATTGCTTTCCTAGTGTCCTTTTCAGAGCTGTCATCGTTACTATAGAGGAATCCAACTGATTTTTGTATGTTGCTCTTATGCCTTGCTACTTGGCTGAATCTTCCAATGAGGTCTAGTACCTTTTTTTTTACTGAGTCTTTGGGGTTTTCTCTATATAGGATCACATCATCTGCAAATAGAAAGTTTTGCTTCCTCTTTATCAATTTGGATACCTTTAATTTCCCTATCTTGTTTTATAGCTCTGCCTAAGACTTCCAGCACAATATTGAATAGGAGTGGTGACAAAGGGCATCCTTGTCTGGTTCCTGTTCACAGAGGGAAGACGTTCAGTTCTCTCCTTTGAGAGTAACGTAGGCTGTTGAGGAATTTCCTTCGATTCCTACTTTGTTGAGTGTTTTTATCAGGAATCGTTGTTGTATTTTGTCAAATGCCTTTTCTGCATCAATCAATATGATCATGTGGTTGTTTTCTTTATTCTTAGTTATATGGTGGATTACATTGATTGCTTTACTAATGTTGAACCATTCTTGCATCCCAGATATGAAACCCACTTGGTCATGATGTATTTTTTTTTTTTTTTTTTGATGTGCTTTTGGATTCTGTTGGCCAGAATTTTGTTGAGAATTTTTGCATCTATGTTCATGAGTAATATAGGTCTATAACTTTCTTTCTTAGTGATGTCCTTCCATGATTTTTATATGAGGGTTATGATTGCTCCCTAAAATGTATTAAGAAGTTTTCCATCCTCCTTTTTCTTCTGGAATAATTTGAGTAGAACTGGTGACAGCTCTTCCCTCAATGTTTGGTAGAACTCACCAGTGAAGCCACGAGTGAATCTGGACTTCTTGTGGTTGGGAGTAATTTGATGACCTGATCAATTTCTTCTTTTGTTATGGGTCTGTTCAGGTTTTCTACTTGACTCTGTGTAAGTTTAGGTAGGTCGTGTTTTTCTAAAAATATATCCATCTAAGTTTTCAAATTTGTTGGAGTACAACTCTTCATAGTATTCTGTTATTATCCATTTGATTTCCTTTAGTTCCACTGTGACATTACCCATGTGGTTTCTAATGCGTGTTATTTGTGTCTTCCTCTTTTATTTTGTTAGGTTTACCAATGGTTTGCCAATTTTATTAATTCTTTCAAAGAACCAGCTTCTTTTTTAAAAATATTTTATTATTCTTCCTTTAAATTTTTATTGTGAATTAAGTGAAAGTTCACAGGGCAGATAATCAGTTTTAATTTCAACCAATCATAGACATGGTTTTAATACATGATTATAATACCCGCCATGTACCATCAGTTAGTAGTATTTCTCTCTATTTATTTTAGCTTTTTTATTTTATTTTTAACACTCAGGCATATGTAATAATTTAAACCACCAACGGGCACATTCTGCAAGTCTGTCTCCTGGTCGCCAGCTCTTAGTTCCTCTCTGTCCATTAATCTAGAGTCCTCCGCTACTCCTTCTTTTCATGTCCCCATCATTGACTCCATCTCTGTTGTCACTGCTTCTCTGGATAGATTCCCATAATCTGTGTTCTTCTCCCTTGATATTCCTAGGATCCTTTGTTTCTGGACTGTAAGTTTATTTATTCCAGCATTATTTATTTTTTTTAAGAATTAGAACATTTACAATTGTGAAAGTCACAATTAGTAATGATAACAGTTACTCACTATTGGATCATAAGAATCTTATCCCCATCTTTTGTCACCAGACCCAGCTATACAAGATGAAATCTATTCAGTGGATACTCTATCTTCCCCCACACACTCTTAAATTAAATTCCCACTTGAAACCGTGTAAGCCAGTCACTTAATGCCTTTATTGCCACCTCATTTTAGGTAGCCAATGTCTAAGTTGCCTGTCCCTATCTACCCTGTATACAGAAGGGATAACATTGATACTTGATGTGAAGACTCCCTCTCTGTTGGTATTTTGAGCTACTATCTCCATGAATATAGGTCAAGTTCATAAAATTGTAGCAATTTGCACTCATCCTTTATCAAAAATTGTTTTCTTTTTTATCTTCCTCTAGTCAAATTCTGATTATCAAACCATCGAGGCTAGGTCAAATGAGTACTATCTGCAAGTCTTGTGCATCTCTCCTCCCATCATATCAGCTGGATGCTTCACTCAACTCTAGCCCTCTGTGGCTATGTCCTTGTCCATGGGCTCAGCTGTCCCCAGGTTTCTCCACACTTTGGACCAGCAGTTCTTCCTCTTCTCGCTATCTTCTCGAAGTCAATGGGAGTCTATAGAACATGGTTCAACTCAGCCCATTGCTTCATTGCTGCCTTTCCCGCTCTTCCACTCACCAGTAGACCAATGTGGACGCCAGCAAGCTTACTTGCTTGTTCATGTTTTCCCTTTGCATTCAGTCTTAGAGGGGGGTTTGTCCGCAAGGAACTTGATTGCTTGTCTTGATGGCTTTCTGGTGAATCTCTTGCTTATTCTTGCAGTAGCCAGTCATATTGACATTTTTGTTTTGGGTTTTTCTTGATAATCTTTCTTTGAAGTTGCATCTTATGTCCTAAGACTGTCAAGCATCTTAGTACTATTTCCACTTTCAAACTATGCCTAGATTCCTGTACCACAGAGCCCTGTTGAAGAAGCCCTTCTTGTCCTGTTGATTCTTTCTATAGTTTTTCTGCTTTCTATCTCATTTATTTCTGCACTAATCTTTATTATTTCTTTCATTTTGGCGACTGTAGGTTCCCTTTGTTGGTCTGTTTCTAAACGTTGGAGACGCTGTGTTAATGTGTTAATTTTGGTTATTTGTCCTTTTTCGATGTGCACATTTATTGCAATAAATTGTCCTCTCAGCACCACTTTCACCGTGTCCCAAAGATTTTGGTATGTTGTGTTTTCGTCCTTGTTTGTTTCAAGGAACTTTGAATTCACGTTTAAGTTCTTTTACGTTTAATTTTCTTCAGTCATTTTTCAGCAGGGTGTTATTCAATTTCCAAAGATTCGACATTATTTCCTTGGTCTTCTTATTGTCGATTTCCAGTTTTATAGCATTGTGGTCTGAAAAGATGCTTTGTAGTATTTTGATGTCTGTAAATTATGGAGGCTTGCCTTGTGATCTAACACATGGTCAATTCTGGAGAATGTTTCATGTGCACTGGAAAAGAATATGTATTGTGCTGTTGTTGGGTTGAATGCTCTGTACACATCTATGAGGTCAAGTTGGTTGATTGTGCTATTTAGTTCCTCTGTATCTTTGTTGAGTGTCTTTCTGGTTGTGTTATCCATTTTCAAAAGTGGCATATTAAAATCTCCCACGATAATTGTGGATTTGTCTATTTTTTTCTTCAATTCTAGTAGGGTATGCTTTATACATATTGGTGTTCTTTCATTGGGAGTGCAGGTATTTATTACGGTTATGTCATTTTGCTCAGTTGACCCTTTAATCATGAGATAGTATCCTTCTTTATGTCTTATGCTGATTTTTGCCTTAAAGTTTATTTTATCAGAGATTAGTATTACCGTTACTGCTTGTTTTCATTGCAATTAGCTTGGTACTTTTTTCCCCATCCTTTAACTTTTAGTCTGTTTTTGTCTTTGTGTGTAAGGTGTGTCTCTTGCAGGCAGCATATTGAATGGTCTTGCTTTTTATCCATTCTGCCACTCGCTGTCTCTTCACTGGTGCATTTAATTCATTGACATTCCATGTAATTATTCATAGGT
This sequence comes from Chrysochloris asiatica, assembly GCF_000296735.1. Classification (NCBI taxonomy): domain Eukaryota; kingdom Metazoa; phylum Chordata; class Mammalia; order Afrosoricida; family Chrysochloridae; genus Chrysochloris; species Chrysochloris asiatica. Next base: position 1,238,236 of record NW_006408886.1, on the reverse strand, counting down.
ATGAATTAATTGCTGCCCTTCTTGATTTTTTTGTGGTGCTGTTCATTCCTTTGTTCTGCATGCCTTCTTGTTCTGAATTTATGTTTTTTGTGCTATTTCTTGCCAGTTTCTTCTTAATTGTAATGTTTCCTTGTTCTACTTGGAAGTTCATTTTCATGGTAAGTTGTGAAGTATTAACTTTCCTTGAGGTTACCCTATAGTCTATTAACTTTTCCCTCCATTTAAGACAATCTATTGTATCCTACAATCTACCTGACTCCCTCACCACCTGGATCTCTGTTCCTATATTTTTCCCTCCTTTGATATTGTTATTATTATTTAAGTTTTTTATTGTGGATTGAGTGAAAGTTTACAAGACATATCATCAGTTTTACATTCAACAAATCATATACCTCGTTTCACTACATTGATTATAATCCCCTCCATGTATCATCAGTTAACAGTATTTCTCTCTATCCACTTTAGCTTTTTTAAAAACACACAAACAAAAAACACCACTCAGGCATATATGATAATTTACATCTCAAAAGGGTACATTCTGCAAGTCTGCTCCTGGCCACCAGCTCTTAGTCCTTCTCATCTTAGTCCACGAAACTAGAGCCCTCAGCCACTCCCCCTCTCCATGCCCCCATCTCTGCCTCCATCTCTGGTGCTGCTGCTTTTCTGGATAAGGTCCGGCATTCTGCTTGTGTGCATTCCTCTCTTGACGGTCCTAGGGCCCTCTGTTTCTGAAATGTAAGATTAACCACTACTCTTTTTTTGTTACAAAAATTCTACCTTTACAATAGTGACAGTTGCGATTAGTCATGATGAGTTATTCACTATTGAATCTCAGGAATCTTATCCCCATCTCTTTTCAACAGACCCATCTAAACAAGATGACAGCTATACATTGGGGACTCTTTCTTTCTCCCCATACTCTTAAACTAAACTCTTTCTTTCTTTCTTTCTTTTTTTTTTTTTTTTGTGGATGATTTTTTTTTTAATAAAATGTTTTATTGTGAATTATAAGATAGTTTACATGAGAGAACTTTAGTTTTACAGTCATTCTATCTTACATCGTTTCATTGCCCTGGTTCCAATCCCCTCCATGCATCATCAACCACCCAAAGGGTATGTCCTTCAAACCCGCCCCCTATACTACCTCCCCCCACCCCCAGTCTTCAGCACACAGTCCCTCTCCCTCTCTGAATCCAAAGTCCCCAGCTGCTTCATCCCTCCATGTCATTGTCTCTGCCTCCATCTCAGGCATCGTTGCTTCTCTGGGTAGGGTTCGGCTCTCAGCTCCTCTCTGTTGATGGTCCTAGAGACTTCCGCTCCTAGACTGGAGAGTTAATCACTCCCTTCCATGCTATAGAATGTCTACCTTTACATTTCCAACCCTCACAATCAGTCCTGATAACAATTATTCACTATTGTATCACAAGTGACCCATCTGCATTTCATTTCATCAGCTCCGCCTAGACAGACTGGAGAGTACTCACTGGAGATTCTGCCTTCCTCCATGCCCCCTGGTTCTAGGTTCCCTCTTGAAAGCTTATAAGCCAGTCACTTCTTGCCTTTGTAGCCCCCCACCCACCCATTTTGTGTATCCAATGTCCAAGTTGCTCATCCCTGCCTACTCTGTGTGTGGAGGGGGTGGGAATGATTCTTTCTGTAACGATTTGTTCCCTCTTTTGAGTTACTGCATCCATAGGTGTAGGTCAAGTTCATCAAATTGTATCAGATTACTCTTTTTTCCCCTCTTCTTTCTTCTTCTGGTTGAGCTCTGATCATCCAGTCATTGAAGCCAGGTCAAGTAGGTATTATGTGCAAGTGTGGGTGTTATTGTGCATATGCCCTCTGTTCTTATCAGCTGGTAGCTTCACTCTCCACCCAAGTCCCCGTGGCCATGCCTCTGACTCTGGGCCCAAGCATCACCAGGTCTTCCCACACTGCTGGCCAACAGGGTCTCCACCCGGGTACTCAGAGGCCTATTGAACTTTGTAGGGCTCAACTTGCTGCTTCTTTGCTGTTTTTACCTCACTTCCCCTTATCAGTGATGAGTTGGTCAACAATCAGAGCGTGTACTTCCACTGAGTCTTAGTCTTGGAAGTGGGTTTGCACTGAGGGGACCCGACCACTTGCCTTGATGCTTCCTGGAGAAGCAACTTCTTTATTCTTGCCATAACACTCTGTCTGCCTCTATTGTTTTGTATTTTTCATGTAGGTCTTTCCTTCAACAAGTATCTTCTATTCTTCTAGCCACTCCAGGCTGGACTGCTCATCCTTTTAAGTGGACATTTCCCATCTCTGGAGATCTGGATGTGGTTCAGATTTCTACCTATAGTCTTATGTATTGCAAAGACTCCACAGGAAGCCTCCTTCACTGGGCACGTTGTAGCCCCATTTTAGGTATTCCAATCAGTTATAGGCAGAAGACAGACTTACAAACTTTCTATGGTGATGTTTCTGCCTATTCCTTTCTCTCCCCCAACAGCGTATATTTTATATTATAATGCAAGGGAAACCAAGATTCAAAAGACAGCCAAGCATCTTAATACTATTACCACCTTTTCCCCCTTCCAACCATGTCTCAATCTCTGTATCCCAGAGCCCTGTATTTCCAAGGTTGTGCATACATCATTCTTCATCTCTGTCCCACTTGGCCCAATCAAACATGCCTAATAGTTCTCCCATCTCCTTTGTTCTTCCATTTCCCTCTCCCTTCTTGTATATTGCTCCCCTCTCCAGGACCCAAACTTTCCTGTGTCTAATCCCTGCCCTGTGCTCCACCTTCCCCTCCCTCCCCTTCCCCACCGCCAACTTCCCAGCAATCAACAATGAATTCCACCCACCCCCATTTAGAATAGTTTCTTTTTCTTAGTCTTTTAGAGTAGTGGTCCTATGCAGTATTTCTATTTTTGTGACTGGCTAATTTCACTCAGCATAATGTCCACAAGGTTCATCCATGTTTTGTGGTGGCTTGCCGCTTCCTTGTTATTCTTCAAGGTAGCATAATATTCCATTGTGTGTATCTACGATAATAGTGGGTGATTTTAATACACCACTTTCAAAAATGGATAGAACAACCAGAAAGAAACTTGACAAAGACACAGAAGAACTAAACAACACAATCACCAACTGGACCTCATAGATGTGTACAGAGCACTCAACCCAACAATGGCACAATACACATTCTTTTCCAGTGCACATGGAACATTCTCCAGAATAGACCATATTTTATGCCACAAAACAAATCTGCATAAATTTACAAATATCAAAATACTACAAAGCATCTTCTCAGACCACAAGGCTATCAAATTAGAACTCAACAATAGGAAGACCAAGGAAATCAAGTCAAATACATGGAAACTGAATAACACCCTCCTGAAAAGCAACTGGGTAGTAGAAGAAATTAAACGTGAATTCGTAAAGTTTCTAGAAATAAATGAGAACGAAAACACAACATTCTAAAATCACAGTGGTGCTGTGAGGACAATTTATTGCAATTAACGCACATATCCAAAAAGAAGAAGAACTAATATTAACACATTAACACGGCATCTACAACAACTAAAAAACAGAGCGAACCCACAGCCACCAAAAGAAAAGAAATAATAAAGATTAAAGCAGAAATAAATGAGATATAAAACAGAAAAACTATAGAAACAATCAACAGGACAAGACGCTGGTTCTTTGAAAGAATTAACAAAATTGACAGACCATTGGCAAACCTAACAAAGGAAAAGAGGGAGAAGACACAAATAACACACATTAGAAATCACATGGATGATGTCACAATGGAAACAAAGGAAATCAAAAGGATAATAACAGAATACTATGAAGAATTGTACTCCAACAAATTTGAAAACTTAGACGAGATGGATACATTTTTAGATAACCACGCTGGGTTCTATGAAGAAAAACGTGGCATCAGGATTGGAGGAAGACTCATTAACAACCTGCGATATGCAGATGATACAACCTTGATCGCTGAAAGTGAA
>NW_006408886.1:1220977-1231105 GCF_000296735.1 Chrysochloris asiatica | reverse complement strand
AAAAACAATTTGCCATTAACTGCCAGTGGCCTCACTTGTTACACTCGGGCCTATAGGGCCTCGAACCTCTGACCAGTCTTACACGGTCCGCAACATTCTTCCTTATTTTTCTCAACTCCACTGTATAGTGTTTTGATACATTTTATAATCATTTTCCTGAACTCCTTCTCATGCATTTCCAAAGCCTGCCCATCTTCTAGTATGGAGTGTAGGTCTACTTCCAGCTCATTTGCCTCAATCACTTTATCTCGTTTCTGGACATTTGCAGATATGGTCATCTGTTTCTGTTTTGGGGGCATATTCAGGGGTTATCTGTGGCCTTAAAACTTAGATGGGTGTGCATTTTGATATTTTTCATGCTTTCTGATTGCCTCCAGGTAGATGTGATCGGGAAATGGGCTTCCCTTTCACTCTTGTTCTTGAGAAATTTCAGGTCATTTTGACGTAACTTAGGATTTAATTTTTGGTTTATTTCCTTTTTTATCTGTTTGTCCCACTCCACAATCCCTGTTCATGCCTTTTTTCTAGCTGTAAACAGTTTAGGGCTGGCTGTGGCTGTTTGGTTTTAATTGGAAACTGTCTCTTTAAATTTCAAGGAGATCTGTGTGCATGCACCTCCGAGGGTGGTGCTGGGGTGCCCACTAGCTCAGGCACCCCTATAGTCACCAGAATGGAGGTGCGCCAGGGACCAATGAACAGCTACCAAAAAAAAAGACTGTCCACACCTTTATCTTTGCGGTTCTGCCAGGCATCTGTGGCTGCTCCGATCCTTCCCCTGCTTGGTCTCACTCAAGATGGCAGCTCCTGGAGCAGCTGGGCCTAGAAAGCAATGGATTTCTTGCTTCTGCCACAAATTCCCTCAGATGTAAGCCTTCCAACCTTCTAAATATTCCTTTATATGTGGTTCAGAGTTCTGGGATTATCCCCTGAGCCTGCTTAGTCAGGTATTCTGTGTTGATGCTGATGGAGCTCCTTACAGCACTTCCACCTGATCTGCCATCTTGTATGTTCTCTTGATATTGTTATTATTTTGATCTTTGATTGCCCTCACAGGTTCTCTGAATTTGTTGTTGTATATTTGTTCTGTTCTGAACTCTGCTATCTATTGACTGAGTTCAAGGTCGTGTGGCCACGTTTGTCAATCTCTAGTTTTTGTCTGTTCTTTTTGATTTTCATTCCATAGAACTCCCGTTAGGATGTTTTGAAGTGGTGGCTTGGCTTTGACAAAATCTCTTAGCTTCTGTTTATCCTGGAATATTTGGATTGCACCACCTTATTTGATTATAAGTTTTGTTGGATAGGCGAAATCTTGGTTGGCAGTTTAGAGTTTTTATATATATTTCCCCATTGCCTTCTTGCCCGCATGGCTTCTGCTCAGACGTCAGAGCTTAATCTGTTTTTCTTGCCTTTGCAAGTAACATTACTCTTTTCCCTGGCTGCTTTTAGGACTCACTCCTTTGTCTTTGATTTTGGAGAGGTTGGTCATGATATATCTTGGTGATTTTCTTTCCTTCCTGGGGTTCATTTAGCTTCTTGAATGCTTATCTTCTCATCCTTCAAGATGTTAGGGAAATTTTCTTCCAGAAACTCAACCATCTCCTCTGAGGGCTTCTGTGATTTTTCTTGTTCTGGAATGCCAATAATTCTTAAGTTATTCCTCTTCATGTTATCCAGCATGAAACTTAGACTCTCTTCAGATTTTTTTATCCTTTTTTTCTGCTTGTTCTTCTACCTTAGCAGTATTGAGAGATACGCCTTCCAGTTTGCTGATTCTGTCCATTTTATTATTAATCACCTAGACTTCTTTTTGCAGGTTTTGAATTGTTTCCAATGCTATAACTATCTTGTTTGATTGCTCCTGTATCACTTTCCTGACTTCTTCATTATTTTTCTCTACCCCTCTGTGGAGTATTTGAATTGTCTCCATATCATTCTAAATTCCTTTTCAGGCAGATCCAAAGCCTGCTTTTCTACTGGAAAGTCTGTGTCTGCCTCCAGCTCATTTGTCTCAGTAACTATTTTCTGGTTTTGGATATGTGCTGAGATATTTTGTTGCTTTTTTTCTTGGACATTTTCAGTAGTTAGGTACATTTTCAATGATTAAATGATTGTATGTGGCTGTGTTGTTAAGCTTACTGAGTGTCTCCTGGTGTATGTGATCTGGAGATAGGCTTCCCTTTTCACGTGTAATGCCAACAGCTGGTATTAGCTCCTGTCCAGATGGTGGGATATTATGGGGTATGCTTGTAGCTTGACCTTTTGGCCATAATTGTTGTTTCTTCTTGGGTAATGTAGGAAGAGAAAGCACCCACCCCCAGAAAAAAAGTGAAATCAAAAGGACCCAAAACAGAAACAAAAACTCCACTCAAAAACAAAAATAAAACCATAGGCAACTGACCAGTAGCCATTGTTGTGCAGGTCAGTGTGTATGCACAGTAGAAACCTCCAGTGGTGGGAGGGGGTGTCCACTCACTCAGGCCCCTCCTTTAGTCACCACTGTGGAGGTGCAAAGATAGATATTGACAAATGAATGGAAGAAAGATTGTCCATTCTTTTTATATCTGAAGGTCAATTAGGTGCCTGTGTATGCACAGCGTAATTCTCAAAATAGCTGCATCCTTGTTTACAGTAGTTAGTGGTGGCTCTTGCCTTTTATGTTGGGGTTTTACAAGGTGCATATATGGTTTGGCTGTATGGCCAGACCTGCTGTTTCTTGCTAGGTAAGGCAGGGATAAAGGGTCCCACCCAGGTCAACTTTAGGGTCGAGTCCCGGAATCAGACGTTATAAGAAGCAGCCAAAGGATCAGCCTATGGGACCAATGGGGCTCCCAGGGACCTCCACTCTGTGCTGTGGGAAAACTGTGGGTGCAATTCTGGATACTTTTGGGGGTGTGCTCCTGCCTGCCTGATTTTGTCCAGGCTGGGCAGTGAGGGTGCAACAGGGGAGAGGAGGAATGAAAAGTGTAAAATCCATCATATCTATTTCCAGATGCCACTCTGTGGTTTTTAGCACTGTATCAGCCTGGCTGTGGCCCTGCCCTCTAATCTCAGCCCAGGCTGAGGGGTCCACAGGGAGCATCCTGACTGATTCAGATTAAACCGTACTTTCCTTCCATAGTCAGATTTCTCTGCAGGTCAGCACGGGAAACTGATAACCTGCACCTTAAATTATATCCAAAACTCTGGACCTGCTCCAGGAAAGCGCCTTCTGTGGTTTTTCCATGCCTCTGCAGAGGAGCCTCTACCTGTCTCTGCTTAACATTTCATTTTTTGCATATATTCTCTGAATATGTCTTTGGGCTTATGAAAGATGTAAAAAGTCCAATAAAAGAAATGTCTCATATCCTTAGCCCTTATTTCTGTGAGATAAAGCTTCCAATTCATTGTTTTAAAAAGTGTCTCCAAGAGTGAGGCAACCTGACAATACCACAAAGCCTGTGAGAGCCAGTACTTGATGGAACTGCCTTATTTTTCTAGGTGCTACAAGTTTTCCACTTTTGACAAGGTACAGTCTTAACACTTTTCTATCACTCTGATTGTGAACAACATCTGAGTTTTCCTTCTTTGACAAGTTTCCATTTTTCACAGACTCCAGCTTTCACATATTTGATGGTAAAAGTTTCAAGACGTGATGGAATATCGGGGACATACATGAACTATGCAGAATTCTTGTCAAAGCATTTAATTTGAACATGTTGTTGTTATTGTTAAGTGATGTCAAGTGGTTTCAACTCATATTGACCCTGTACAGGGTTTCAAAGAAGCAACCAGTGGGTGTAAACTTCTGACCTTGTGGCTCGCAGTCCAGTGCTGACCCAAGGAAATAATCAGGCAAATATAGAATGTAGAACATTCTATATTCTATAAAATAACTGGCCTGAATTCTTCATGTAAGTCAATGCCATGAAAAACCAAACCAAACAAAAGGCAGGGAGATTATTCTAGAATTTAGATTAAAAGAGAAGTAAGAGATAAAACAATCAAATGCAATATGTAAAACTTGAATGGATCCTGGATTAAGGGAAAGGGGCATCTTTTAAAAAGGTATTTTGAGGTTGTTTGTATTGTTAGTTGCTGTCAAGTTGATTCTGACTCATAACAACTCCATGTGTGTAATGTAGAATTGTTCTGTAGTCTTCAAGGTTGTGAAAGCAGGTCACCAGACCTTCTAAAATGCCTCTGCATAGGTTCAAACAGCCAAACTTTAGGCTATTAGTTAGTCTACTGTTTAAGCATTAATGCCACTGAGGGACTTCACATTGTGAGGGCAACTAAAGAGATTTAAATTTGGACTATATGTCAGATGATAGATATCAAGTAAAAATTAATTTTCTAGGTGTAATAATGCTGTTGTCCTTATGTTTTTATTTGTAAGAGAGGAATACTGAAATTTTCAGGGGTGAAGTGTCAAGATGTCTTCCCTTTATGTTCCAGTGTCCCAGCCCACCCAGAGTATAGTCAAACTCCTCCTACTAGCACTACTAGCATGACTGTCATTCATTCATCCAAGTGATACTGTCTTAACTTTTACTACTTTTCCTAAGAATAAGACTCAAAATACAGAAGGCCCAAACCAAAAAGTATGTGTCCTTGTAACTCCAACTTCTCCCCCCATTAACACACACCAAAGGTTAATAATTATAAAGTTCAAATAATCAACCTACATTTGCACTAAATGGAAATTCTAGGTATTTGAGTGACATTACCCAATATTACCAAAATTCATATCTCTTTTATTTTTTCCAAAATGTTATTTTGGTACAATATCCAAAAACCAAATCCAACCCACTGCCACCTGAATTTAGATCATTTCTATAACAGATTTAATACATTGGACTCCTGGTGTGGAGCTGTAGGATAAGCTCTGGACTTAGAAACATAAGGTTGATGGTTTAAATTCACTAGATACTCATTGGATACCCTGTACAAGGTTGCTATGAGTTGGAATCGACTGAACAGCACTTAGCAACAGCAACAACAACCAAAGATTATGGAGTTTTGAGATGACAACAGGAACATCATACATCTGCTTTTCTTTTTTGTCTTCTGTTTCTCATTTTGCCTACTCTTTTCTATTTCCATTTGATCTTTATTTACTGCTCTCAACAGTCTTTCTCTTTGAAGCTTCCTTATTCCTGAATTTTTCTGTTTTAAAATTTTATTTCTTCCATTTATTTTCTCTTATTTTTCTCCTCTATAGTTCCATTTCCCTATCTTTTTTCGTTTTATTATGCCTGTTTTTATTTCCTTTTCATCCTTTATTATTTCACTTCTCATTGTTGGCTGATGGCTTATTCTGTTTTGCTTTCTTCTGTTTGTGTGTGAGTGGGGGCAAAGGGTTCTCCTCTTTCCTGCCTGACAGGAGACAGCAACTGTGCCCATACAGCCCAGCCTCAACAGTACTCTCTGTAGCTCCACCCACTGGGAAAGAGCCAATACCAGCTCCTATGCTACTTTATCAATGATAGACAGCAGTCAACACCAGCCAAACCCACCCTAAACTGATGTGCATAAATGGTGAATGGAAAATGCTGCACATACCTCCATTCTCTATCTATACCCACAAGAGATAGTCAGTGAGAGTCTCAGAATACATCAACATACAGTCATCAATTAAATGCAAATATGACAACAACACAATGCCCTGGAGACAACAGAGAATTTTGGCTCACACAAAGAACAAGACAGAATGGCTTAAACAAATTACCAAGATGCAAAGCCAGAAAACATATTTAAGGAAGAAAAGATACTGGAACTAACTGAAAAATAATTTAAAGGATTGATATTTAGACACCTACAAAAGATTGAGAAAGATTAGGGAAAGCAAGGAGAACACAGAAAAAAAAACGAGGAATTCAGGAAAAATTTACCAGAACAAATAGAAAAAATAAAGGAAAAATTTGAAACTGTACAAAATCTATCATTAGAAATCCAGAAAATTAATGCTAAGATTTCAGAAATGAACAATACATTGAAAGGGTAAAGGAGTACACTCAAAACACTGGAACCCTGAATTACTGAGCTTAAAGATATATCTCTCAATACTAGTATGCTAGAAAACAATGAGAAAAAAATGAAAAAATTCAAAGAAAACCTAAGAGTTATGTGGGACACTATGAAGAAGAATAACTATGGGTGACTGGAATTCCAGAAAAGGAAGAGACAAGAAAAAGCACAGAAAAATTGTCCAAAGAGCTGTTGGATAAAAACTTCCATAATATCATGAAAGGCAAGAAGATAAACATACAAGAAGCTGAATAAACCCAAAGCAGAATAGATCCCAAAATAAAATAGATCCCAAAATAAAATCATTAATCATAATCAAACTAAAGATAAGGAAAGAATCCTGAGATCAACTTGGAAAAAACCAAAGTCACCTACAAAGGAGAACCAACAACACTAAGGTCTGACTTCTCAGCAGAAACCATGGAGGCAAGAAGGCAATGGGTTTGACATATACAAAACTGGCAGAAAAATTTGCTAACCAAGAATCACATACCCAGCAAAGCTCTCTTTCAAATACAAAGACCAAATTAGTACATTTCCAGATAAACAGAAATTAAATGAATTTGTAATAACCAGAACAACTTTACAAAAAAAACACTAAAGGCTGTTCTTTGAACTGAGAACCAACGACAGCAGATGACAATCTGAGATCAATATACATGACAACATGATCTACTACTCAATCCAGGTATTCAGAATAAAACCTACTGAGGTATCAAGTTATAATAATGGCAACTACCAAGTAAGGGAGAATAGTATATATGCAGGACTTTCAAATGGCAATGAAGTCAAGTAGATTTCAAGACAAAACAGACAGTTTTAAATGGGTGGGTGGGTGGGGGAGGTAATGAATTGCAGGGTAGCTTCAAAGAAAATGAATACACTTTTTCTTCAAAATAAAAAAGAGGAAATTAAGAAAGATTTAGTAGTTATTAACACAACAAAAATTAAAATGAAAAGAAAATTCACAAATAAAATGAACTCAGCAAAGAAAACTATGTGCATCAAAGAAAACCAGAAGCCCCACAAAAAACACACAGAGGAAATTGACAGGAATCAATCCATACCTATCGATAACTATACTGAATGCAAATGGACACACAACATTAAAGAATAACGATAAATCTAAAACACACTTCACAACATGGATGAATCTAAAATGACATTATGCTAAGTCAATCACAAAAGGATTAATACTGTATGGGGCCACTACTGTGAAAAGTGAACAAAAGGCTTTCTTTTCTTTTTTTTTTTTAATGTTTTATTATGAATTACGTGATAGTTTACATGGGAGAACATTAGTTTTACATTCATGCTATCGTATATTGTTTCACTGCCATGGTTACAATCCTGTTCATGCATCATCAACCAACCAAAGGGTATACACTACAAGCCTGCCTGCCTCCTAATCGTCAGCACACAGCCCCTCTCCCACTCTGTGTCTAAAGTTCACAATTGCTCTATCTCTCCAAGTCATCATCTCTGCCTCAATCTCAGGCATCACTGCTTCTCTGGATAGGGTCTCCCTTTTCACTCTTCTCCCTTAATGGTCCCAGGGTCTTCCGCTCTTAGATTGCAAAGTTAATCGCTCCCTTCCTTGCCACAAAATGTCTAGCTTTACATTTCCAACCCTCACAAGCAGTCCTGATAACAATTATTCACTATTGTATCACAAGAGACCCATCCGCATTTCATTTCTTCAGCCCCGCCTAGACAGATAAGATACTACTCAATGGAGATTCTACCTTCCTCCACGCCCTCTGGGTTTAGGTTCCCTCTTGAAAGCTTGTAAGCCAGTCACTTCTTGCCTTTGTAGCCCCCGCCCCACCATTTTGGGTAGCCAATGTCCGAGTAGGCCATCCCTGTCTACTCTGTGTATGAAAGGTGTGGGGATGATCCTTGCTGTAAGGATTTGTTCCCTCTTTTGAGCTACTGCATCCATAGGTGTAGGTCAAGATCATCAAATTGTATCAGATTACTCTTCTTTTCCTCTTTTTCTTCTTCTGGTTGAGCTCTTATAATCCAGTCATTGAAGCCAGGACAAGTGGGTATTATCCGCTGTTCTAGTGCATATGCCCTCTCTCCTTATCAGTTGGATGCTTCACTCTACAATCTAGTCCTCTGTAGCTATGTCACTGACTCTGGGCCCAAGAGTCCCCAGGTCTTGCCACACTGCTGGCCAACCAGGTCTCCACCCAGGTTCACAGGAGTCTATTGAACACTGTAGAGCTTAGCTTACAGCTTCATTGCTGTTTTTCCCTCACTTCCCCTTATCGGTAACAAGCATGGTCACCAATCAGAGCTTGTATTCCCATTGAGTCTTAGCCTTGGAAGGGGGTTTACACTGTGTGGACCCTACCACTTGCCTTGATGTCTCCTGGGCAAGCAACTTGCTTGTGCTTGTAGTAGCAGTTGGTCTGCCTATATTGTTTTGTGTTTTCCCTGTAGGTCTTTCTTTCAAGAAGTATCTTATGTTCTTATAGCTGTTCCAAGCTAATCTGCTTGTCCTTTCAAGTGGAAATTTCCCATCTCTGAAGAAGTGGATGTGGTTCAGGTTTCCACCTATAGTCTTATGTAATGCAGAGGCTCCTCAGGAAGCCTCCTTCACTGGGCAAGTATTAGCCCCATTTTAGGTATTCTATTGATTTATAGGCAGAAGACGGACTTACAAGCTTTCTAAGGTGATTTTCTGGCTATTCCTTTCTCTCCCCCTCCAGTGTCTATTTTATAATATAATGCAAGGAAAACCAAGATTCAAAAGACAGCCAAGCATCTTAACATTATTCCCCCCTTTTCCCCATTCCAACCATGTCTCAATCTCTGTATCCCAGAGCCCTGTTGTTCCAAGCTTCTGCATACATCATTATTTACCTCTGTCCTACTGAGCCCATGCAAACCTGCCAAAATGTTCACCCATCTGCTTTGTTCCTCCATTCCCTCTCCCTTCTTGCATACTGACCCCTCCCCAGTACCCAAACTATGCTGTGTCTATTCCCTGCCCTGTGCTCCACATTCCCCTCCTTTCCCTAACCCCCTCCCACATCCCAGCAACCAGCAAAGAATCCACCCCCCTTTAGTATGGGCTCTTAGTCTTAGTCTTTTATAGTAGTGGTCCTATGCAGTATTTCTCCTTTTGTGACTGACTAATTTCACTCAATATAATGTCCTCAAGGTTCATCCATGTTAAGCGGTGGCTTGCAGTTTCCTTGTTATTTTTCAAAGTAGCATAGTATTCCATTGTGTGTATGTGCCACAGTTTGTTTATCCATTCTTCAATTGATGGACACTTTGGCTGCCTCCATGTTTCTGCTTTTGTAAGTAGTGCTGCTATGAAAGTTGGTGTGCATACATCTTCTTGTATTGTGGCTCATATTTCTTGTGGGTAAATACCAAATAGAGGAATTGCTGGATCATAAGGTATTTCTATTTCCAACCTTCTGAGGAAGTGCCATATTGTTTTCCAGAGAGGTTGGACCATTTTGCAGTCCCACCAGCAATGCAGGAGTGTTCCAGTCTCTCCACATCCCAGCCAGCATTTATTGTATTTTACTTCTTTGATCTTTGCTGTTATTGTTCGTGTGAGATGATATCTCATTGTTGTTTTGATTTGCATCTCTCTCCTGGTGTGGCGCTGTGAGTTAATGCTCCAGACTGCAAAGCCGTTTGAACTATAAGCTCGGTGGTTCAAGCTCACCAGTCACTCCTTGGAAACCCTATGCAGGGTCTCTATGGGTTGGAACCAACTCGACGGCATTTAACAACACAACAACAATGGCTAGTGATCATGAACATTTCTTCAGATGTTTGTTGGCTGCCCGGATCTCTTCCTTGGGGAAGTGTCTGTTCATGTCCTGTGCCCGTTTTTTAACTGGGTTATTTTTTTCTTGTAGAGGTGTTGTAGTTTCCTATATTTTTAGAAATAAGTTCCTTGTCTGATGTGTCATTGCAAAGGATTTTTTCCCCGTCTGTGGGTTCCCTTTTTACTCTTCTGGTGAAGTCTTCTTTTTTTTTTTTTTTTAAATGATTTATTGTGAATTATGTGATAGTTTACATGGGAGAACATTAGTTTTACATTCATTCTATCATCTCATTGCCATGGTTACAATCCCCTCCATGCAATCC
>NW_006408886.1:1213059-1217582 GCF_000296735.1 Chrysochloris asiatica | reverse complement strand
TCCAACATCCATTTCTGATAAAAACACTCAACAAAATAGGAATTGAAGGGAAATTCCTCAACATAATCAAGAGCATATATACAAAACCAACAGCCTACATCACTCTCAATGGAAAGAAACTGAAACCCTTCCCTCTGAGAATGGGAACCAGACAAGGATGCCCTTTATCACCACTTCTATTCAATATTGTGCTGGAAGTTTTAGCCAGAGCTATATGGCATGATAGAGAAATAAAAGGCATCCAAATTGACAAAGAAGAAGTAAAACTCTACTTATTTGGAGATGATATGATCCTATACATAGAAAACCCCAAAGACTCAGTTAAAACACTACTAGACCTCATCAAAAGACTCAGCAAAGTAGCATGGTATAAGATCAATATACAAAAAGCAGTTGGATTTCTATATAGCAACAATGATAGTGATGAAGAGGACATTAGGAAAGCAATACCATTTACAATAGCTGTACAAATGATGAAATATTTAGGAATAAATGTAACCAGAGAAACATAGGACTTATACAAAGAAAATTACAAAACACTACTACAAGAAACCAAAAGAGACCTACAAAAGTGAAAGAACATATCATGTTCCTGGATAGGAAGACTCAACATCATGAAAATGTCAATATTCCCCAAAGCAATTTGCACATACAATGTAATCCCAATCCAGATTCCAACGACATTCTTCAAAGAGATGGAAATTGCAATTACTAAGGGAAAGGAAAAGAGACCCAGGATAAGTAAAGCACTGCTTAAAAGGAAGAACAAGGTTGGAGGTCCTCACTCCTCAGTTTCAAACTTTACTACATGGCTACAGTGGTCAAAACAGCCTGGTACTTGTACAATGAAAGACACATTGATCAATGGAACAGAATCTAGAATCCAGAAATTAACCCAACCATATACAGCCAAATGATTTTTGGCAAAGTGCCTAGGCATATTGCAGTCTCTTTAACAAATGGTGCTGGCAGAACTGGAAAGCGATATGCAAAAGACTGAAACAAGACCTTTGCCTCACACCCTATATAAAAATGACCTCAGCATGGATAAAAGTTCTAAATGGGAATCCCGAAATTATGAAGGTCATCAATGAAAAAATAGGGACAAATGTGAGGGAACTAATTCAGGGCATATACAGACTAACAAACATTGTGAAAAGTACACAAACAAAAATAGACAAAATAGATGAGTGGGACATACTAAAAATTAAAAACTTATGTGCATAAAAGACTTCAACAAAAGTGTAAAAAGGGAACCCACAGAATGAGAAAAAGTGTTTTGCAATGACACATCAGATAAGGGACTCATTTTTAAAATATACAGGAAACTACAACAACTCTACAAGAAAAAGACAAATAACCCAATTAAAAAATGGGCACAGGACATGAACAGACACTTCACCAAGGAGGAGATCCGGGCAGCCAACAAACATTCGAAGAAATGTTCATGATCACTAGCCATTAGAGAGATGCAAATCAAAACAACAATGAGATATCATCTCACACCAGCAATAACAGCAAAGATAAAAAAAAGCAGAGGACAACAAATGCTGGTGAGGATGGGGAAAGACTGGGACCCTCCTATATTGTTGGTGGGGATGCAAAATGTTCCAACCACTCTGGAAAGCAATATGGTGCTTCCTTAAAAGGTTGAAAATAGAAATACCTTATGGCCCAGCAATTCCTCTACTTGGTATTTACCCACAAGAAATATGAGACATAACACAAGTAGATATATGCACATCAATGTTTCATATCAGCACTATTTACAATAGCAAAAAAATGGAGACATCCAAAATGCCCAGCAATGGAAGAATGGATAAATAAACTGGTACATACACACAATGGAATACTAGGCTACCTTGAAGAACAACAAGGAAGCTGCAAGCGATCTCATAACATGGATGAACCTTGAGGACATTATGATGAGTGAAATTATTCAGTCACAAAAGGAGAAATACTGCATAAGACCATTATTGTACAAGACTAAGAAAAAGAACCCACTCAAAAAGGAGGGGGGAAAAATCTGAGAATATAAATGGTGATCACTGGTATGTATGGGATGAGAGGTGGGGAGGAAGGGAAGAAAGAGCACAGGGTAGGGAATAGACACAGGATAGCCTGGAAGCAGGGGTGGGGTGAGGGGGAAGGCTGGCAATGCACAAGACGGGGGAGGAGAAAAAGAAGAATAAGGCAGATAGGAGAATGGTTGGGCAGATTTGCATGGGCTAGGTGACACAGAGCTAAATGAGGAGGTATGCACAACCCTAGAATAACAGGGCTTCAGGATATAGGGACTGAGGCATGGCTTGAAAGGGGGAAAAAAGGGAATAATGTTAGGATGTTTGGCCGTCTTTTGAATCTTGGTCTCCCTTGCCCACCATTTTGAAATAGACACTTTGGGGATGGGGGCAGGGAACAACAAGAAGCATCACAACAAAAAAAAATGTGGGCCTGGATCCAGCCTATAACTAACTGGTATACCTTGGGCATACACTGCCCATACTCAAAATGGTGGGGGGATGATGATGGCATGGACAGATGGAGTGGCTGGGGACATGGGACTCAGGGAGGGAGAGAAGCTGTTTGCTGACAGCCTGGGGAATGGCGGGCCTGTGAGGTGTATCCTTTGGTTATTTGATAAGGCACAGAGGGGATTTTAATTACTGCAATGAAATGAAATATGATAGGATGAATGTGAAACTAAAGTGGGACAGAGGCAAATAATGATGTATGCAAAACCTTGGAACAACAGGGCTCTGGGATACAGAGATTGAGACATAGTTTGAATGGGGAAAGGGGGAAAATAATGTTAAGATGCTTGGCTGTCTGTTGAATCTTGATTCCCCTGGCATTGTTGTTGTTGTTATGTGCCGTGGAGTCAGTTCTGACTCATAGGGACCCTGTATAGGGTTTCCGAGGCTGCAAATCTTTATGGGAGCAGAATGCCTCATCTTTCTCCCGCAGAACAGCTGGTAGTTTCGAACTGCTGACCTTTTGGTTCACAGCGCGATTCGTAACCACTATGCTACCAGAGCTCCCCTGTCATACCACTATAAAAATAGACACTGAAGGGGAAGAGAAAGGAATAGCCAAAGATACTACCATAGAAAGCTTGTAAGTCCGTCTTCTGCCTATACTTGATTGGAATACCTAAAAGGGGGATACAATGTGCCCAGCGAAGGAGGCTTCCTGCGGAGCCTCTGCATTATACAAGACCATAGGTGGAATCCTGAACAGCATTCAGAATCTTCTGAGGGGAAAGGTCCACTTGAAAAGATAAGCAGACCTGCCTGGAGTGGCCAGAAGAACAGAAGATATGTCCTAAAAGAAAGACTGACAAGATAAATACAAAACAATATAGGCAGTCGGACTGATTACTAACAGAATAAACAAGAGGCTCGCCCAGGAGACATCAAGGCAAGTGGTCAGGTCCCCCTCAAGGCAAACCCCTTCTAAGACTAAAGCTCAATGGGAATGCATGCTCTGATTGGTGACCACGTTTGTTACCAATAAGGGGAAGTGAGGAAAAACAGCAATGAAGCTGCAAGCTAAGCCCTACAATGCTCAGTAGACTCCTGTGAACCTGGATGGAGTCCTGGTTGGCCAGCAGTGTGCCAAGTCCAGGGCATTCTTGGACCCAGAGTCAACGACATAGCCACAGAGGACTAGACTGGAGAGTGAAGTGTCCAGCTGATAAGAAGTGAGACACATGCATAAGTACACCCACACTTGCAGATAATACCCACTTGACCTGGCTTCAACAGCTGGAGGATCAGAGTTCAAACAGAAGAAGAAAGAAGAGGAAAAAAAGAATAATCTGATACAATTTGATGAACTTGACATACACCTATGGAAGCAATATCTCAAAAGAGTGAACAAAATCTTCACAGCGAAGATCATTCCCACCTCTTCAGCACACGGAAGAGGACAGGGATGGGCAACTTGGACATTGGCTACCCAGAATGCAGGGGCTACAGTGGCAAGAAGTGACCGGTTTACAAGCTTTCAAGAGGGAACCTAGCTCCAGAGGGTGTGGAGCAAGGAAGGATCTCCACTGAGTAGTATCCATTCTGCCTAGTCAGGGCTGATGAAAGGAGATGAGGATAGGTGTCCTGCGATACAATAGTGAATATTTGTTATCAGGTCTGATTATAAGGGCTGGAAATGTAAAGGTGGACATTTTGAGGCAAAGGGAGAGGAGTGATTCACCTTACAGTCTAGGAGCAGAGGTCCCTGGGACCATCAAAGGAGAAGAGCAGAGAACAGAACCCTACACAGAGAAGCAGTGATGCCAGTGATGGAGGCAGTAACGATGAGGTAGGGAGATGGAGTGGTTGGAGACTTTGGATCTGGAGAGAGAGAGAGGGGCAGTGTGCAGACGACAGAGGGGCAGGCTTTTGGGGTATTCCCTTTGGTTGATCGATGATACATGGAAGGGATTGTAGCCATGGCAAGGAAATGATATACGATGGGATCAATGTGAAGCTGATGTCCTCCCATGTAAACTATCACATAATTCA
>NW_006408886.1:1209048-1212570 GCF_000296735.1 Chrysochloris asiatica | reverse complement strand
GAGTCGGTTCTGACTCATAGCGACCCTACCCAGGGTTTCCAAGGCTGTAAATCTTTACGGGAGCAGAATGCGTCATCCTTCTCCCGCGGAACCACTGGTCGTTTCGAAGTGTATTCAATTCTGTTCTTGAGTGGAGGGACCTGAACAATCAAATGGAGCCCCTACTATGCTCCAGCTAGTTAGCATCTCAGTGCAGTCAGACAGACATTTTTCAAGAGAATGAATATATACAAGTTGACTATGTAAAAATCTCCTTATTCCTCAAAATTGGCTTAAAATTTTTAAAATACTGTACAGGCTAAACACAACAAATCTATAAGCCAGATTCCCAGCTTTGGAATAGCCACTCAACTTTTTAAAGTATTTCACTTATGCCATCTTCCCCAAAATATGTATGCTTCACTTAGAAAGTGTTCTTGATGATTTATGTTTCTGAAAATGAGATTTGGGGAAGGATCTAGGAACATTTTCTCAAAAAGACAATATATAAAAACGGAGGAGTTGAACATAATATTGACTCCAGAAGTAAAAAGTGAGGAACAAATGGTAGAAAAAGAACACTATAATATTACAGTATTTCAAAATTGCATTAATGAAAAAATTTAACATATGAGAAAGTACTCATGTTTGACATTTTTATAGAAAAATATCATTGAAAATCATATATAGAAAATTTCTAAAATTAATACCAAGAGCTGGTGAGTTGAATGTAGGTCTGATGATCAGTTTTGTAAACCTTCATCTAATTCACAATGAAAAGTTTTAAAAAATTTAGAAAAACATTTATAAAAAAAGAATTAAAACATTGCTGGCTAAGCACACTGGTCAAATTATGTACTTTATGTCTTCTGCTGATGGGCATTTAAGCTGTCTCCATCTTTTTGCTACTGTGAATAGTGCTGCAATGAACATGGGTGTGCATAAATCTAGTCATGTCACAGCTCTTATTTCTTGAGGATATATATCAAGTAGAGGGATTTCTGGGTCATATGGTATTTCTATTTCCAACTTTGAGAAAGTGTCATACCATTTTCAACAGTGGTTGCACAATTTTACAGTTGCTACAGCAGTGTAGGAGGGTCCAGTTACTCCAGACCCTGACCAGCATTTGCTGTTCTCTGTTTCTTTAAACTTCGCTATTAGTGCAAGATGATATCTCATTGCTGTTGTAATTTGCATCTCTCTAATAGCGGTTCTATCTCACCAGCTGCTCCTCAGAAACTCTATACAGGGTCATTATGTGTCAGAACTGAATTGACAGCACTTTACAACAACAATGGCTAATGTTTGTGAGTTTATTCGTATGTTTGTTGGCCACCTGAATGAAGTGTCTGTTCATGTCCTCTGCCCATTTTTTAACTGAATTATTCACAATAGTAAAAAATTAAACAAGAAACTAAATTATATAACATTATGGTCTAAATTATATATAATTTGGTATCTTGTTTTAAATTCAGCATTATATTGTTAATTTTATGCCCTTAAGTAGTCTTTAGGAGCCCTGGTGGTATAGTGGGTTACATGTTGTTCTGCAAGGTCTACAGAAAATGTATGGTCTAAATTATATATGGAGTCCTGCTGTGGCGTTGCGGGTTAATGCACCAGATTGCAAAGCCATTTGAACTTCAAGGTGGCAGTTCAAAATCACCAGCTTCTCCTCAGAAACCCTATACTTGGTCGCTATGGG
This sequence comes from Chrysochloris asiatica, assembly GCF_000296735.1. Classification (NCBI taxonomy): domain Eukaryota; kingdom Metazoa; phylum Chordata; class Mammalia; order Afrosoricida; family Chrysochloridae; genus Chrysochloris; species Chrysochloris asiatica. The sequence continues at coordinate 1,210,883 of NW_006408886.1, read as the reverse complement.
TCAGAACCGACTCGACGGCATTTAACAACAACAAATTATATACATAGGGGAAAATATGAAAGAAAATACATCAAATGTTTATAGTAGTTACATCTGGGAGGTAGATTATAGGTAATTTTTTAATATTTTATAATTTTATATTTTTCATGGTTTTCTCTACTTTTCAATTGTGATGAGTACATAATACATTTATGATCAGGAAAAGTATTATTTTATTATGTTTATAAAAATTTTGATGCTGTAGGATAAGCACTGGACTTCTAACTGCAAGGTCAGCAGTTAAAATCCAATAGCTGCTCCCTGGAACAGACTCAACAGCACTTACCAGCTATAATAATAGCAAATGTAGATAGTGATAAGAAAATATTCAAATATACTAAGTTGTTATTGTTGTTAAGTGCTGTTGAGTAGATTCTGACCCATAGCATATGGTTTCTGAAGAGCAGCTGGTGAGCTTGAACTACTAATCTTTCAGTTCAAATGGCTTTGAAGTCTGGTGTGTTAACCCACAGTGCCACACCAGTACTCCAGATATACTAAGTAGATAGTATAAAATGTAAAACTGCATATAGTATGATTTCTATTTTTTTAATTTATGAAATTCATTTTTTAAAGAATTAACAGGAACTTTTGTCTTGACTTGGTCAAGAAAATGCAGAGACAGTTACAAAATAACGAAGAACTGCCTGGTCTGAAAATGTGTGCTATAGCATGCTATATACAATTGGCCATTGAACACTACAAGGGTTAGGGGCACTGACCTCTTGCACTGTTGAAAATTCATGTATAATTCACAGTTGATCCTTGAACATCAGGGGTTTGAACTGTGTGTTCCCACTTATATGCAGAGGGATTTTTTTGGCCTGTTGCTATTGTGGTTAACTTGACTATTATGAGTATTCACTTAAAATGCTGTGGGACACTAACCACCTCTAAACTGCTTTCTCTCTCCTCAGTTTATACACTTATATGCTTATACAGCATATGGCTCCTAACCAACCCCACTCTTATATTTGTTCCCGGTGGTAAAAGAACAGTGTTCCTCAATTACTGCATAAAAGAGGAATGTGTGCAGACCATAAGTCCTGTGTTGACTATGGAATGAGACCTTCTGGTCATGGCAAACCGACACCCACTACTGAAGGTGACGTTAGTCAATCTCTTCGTTACATAAGCAAACCATTATTCCAACCAATGCCATGTATAAGTCGTGTCTTTCATGGTGATTTCAGACCTTGGCTTGAAAATATGTTAAACATGTTTATTGGATTATAAATATTAATTATACAAATTGAAGAATATGGGATTGGATAATTAGCAAAATTCTTCTAACTTCACTTTTTTTCCTGTATATAATCTACACTGCTCTAAATTTTTGAAGAGCAGTATAATAATATTAGCCACAACAGTTGATCTTTGAATAATGTGGTGGATAGGATATTGACTCTCACACAGCGGAAAATCCACATAAAACTTTTGACTACCCCAAAATCTACTACAAATAACCTACTGTTGGCCAGAAGCCTTCCTTACCCATAACATAAAACATGGATGAACATATTTTGGATATGTAGTATACACTAAATCTACTTGAAAGCTGCATTTTCAATATGAGATCAAAAGGTATTTTGCAAGAACAAACAAGATGGCGGATCGGGTGGAAGTACAGTAAGGACCTCCATCAGCAACAACACAGAATACCTGACCAAGCAGGCTTAGGGGATGGTCCCAGAACTCGGAACCACATATAAAGGAAAATTTAGAAGGTTGGAAGGCTTACAGCTGGGGGAATTTGTGGCAGAAGCAAGAAATCCACTGCTTTCTAGTTTGGGATG
>NW_006408886.1:1199830-1203900 GCF_000296735.1 Chrysochloris asiatica | reverse complement strand
CCAGGTGGTGGGAAGGTCAGGTAGATTATTGGATAAAATAGACTGTCTTAATTGGAGGGTAGAACTAATGGAATATAAGGTAATCACAATGAGGTTGGGGTGGGGGGTTTAGTTTGGGTGTTTGGGGAGAACAATACAAGAAGGGGGGAGGAGGTGGAAGAACAAGATAGGTAAGGGAACACTGAGACAGTTTTGCATGGCGTAGTGGGACAGATGTAAATAGTGATGCATACTCAACCTTGGAACAACAGGTCTCTGGGATACAGGGATCTAGGTATAGCTTGAAGAGGGTAAATAATAATAAAATCCTGACTGCCTTATGAATATTAGTTTCCCTTGTCTACTACTCTAAAATAGACACTTGAGTGGGATAGAAAGGAATGTTGGGAAACATGATTAGAGAAAACTTGTAAGCCCGCCTTCAGCCTATAACTGATTGGAATACCTCAAAGGGGTTCTACAACTTGCCCAATGAAATAGACCTCGTGCAAAGCCTTTACAGACTATACGACTCTATAGGTGGAATCCTAGTCCCATCCAGAACCTTATGAGGTGGGACATTCACACTAGGAAGGACAAGCAGACTGGAACAGCTACAGTGACAGAAGATACATTTTCATGATGAACCTGACCTATACTCAGCACGGTTGTTGTTGTTGCTGTTATGTGCCATCGAGTCGTTTCATACTCAGCACGGTAGTTACTCTAAATACTAACAGAGAGGGAAAGAATCTTCAAATCAAGTATCAATGCTATATGCTCTGTACACAGGGTAGATAGGGACGGCAAACTTAGACATTGGTTACCTAAAATGAGGGGGCAATAAGGCACAAAGTGACTGGCTTACAAGGTTTCAAGAGGGAGTTTAGTTTAAGAGTATGGGGGGAGAGAAAGAGTCCCCACTGAATAGCTGTCATCTTGTCTAGATGGGTCTGGTGAAAAGAGATGGGGATAAGATTCGTAAGATTCAATAGTGAATATTTGTTATCATGACTAATCGTGACTGTCACAATTGTAAAGGTAGAAGTTTTGTAAGAAAAAAAAGGGGGAGTGGTAAAGGCAAAGAGTAACTGGCTTACAAGCTTTTCAAGACGGAATCTAGAGCTAGGGGCATGGAGGAAGACAGAATCTCCAGTGAGTACTATCCAATCTGTTTAGGCGGAGCTGATGAAATGAAATGCAGAAGGGTCACTTGTGATACAGTAGTGAATGATTGTTATCAGGACTGATTGTGAGGCTTGGTAGCAAGGAAGGGAGTTTTTGACTCTCCAGTCTAGGAGCGGAGGTCCCTGGGACCATCAACAGAGAAGAGCCAGAGAGCGGGACCTTACCCAGAGAAACAGTGAGGCCCAAGATGGAGGCTTGACTTGGAGTGATGAAGCTGATGGGGACTTTGGATCCAGAGAGGGAGAGGGACTGGATCCTTAAGAATAGGGGTGGGGGTGTGTGGGGAATGTAGGGGGTGGGTTTATAGAGTATACCCTTTGGTCGGTTGATGATGCACGAAGGGGATTCGAACCACGGCAATGAGACAATATATGATGGAATGAATGTAAAACTAAAGTTCTCTCATGTAAAATATAATATAATTCACAATAAAACACGAAAAAAAAAATGGGGAGTGGTTAATCTTACAGTCCAGAAACAGAGGACCCTAGGACCATCAAGAGAGAAACACACAAACAGAATGCGGGACCTTATCCAGAGAAGCAGCAGGGCCAGAGATGGAGGCAGAGATGGGGCCATGGAGAGGGGGAGCAGCTGAGGACTCTAGATTCATGGACTAAGAAGAGAGGGACTAAGAGCTGGTGGCCAGAAGACAGACTTGCAGAATGTGCCCTTTGGAGATGTAAATTATTATATATGCCTGAACAACAACAACAAAAAGGTATTTCCCAAAAAGTACAACGTTTCTGTGCCTGCTGGTGTAGCTGCAGTGATGGCTTCACAAATTTCCTTATCTTTTTAAGTAATGGTCCTTTCACTGGCTTTATTTATCTTGAAATGGTAGACAACCGCAGCAGCAGGCTTCAGTCTGTATCAGGTAATTCCACTTTTTCTTGTAATGTCATGACTTATCGATGCTTCTTGGGAGCACTTTCACAGCATTAGTGGCACATCGTATGGGTTCTATGGTGCTATTCAAAGTGTACAGTATTGCACTAAATGTGATGAAAATTGTGTGAGAACTTTGAGGGATCACTGTTTACGGTGATACAAAATATAATGGAGAGAAGAACTGCTCACCACAGAGATGATTAGTATCACAAAAAAACAAGTTTGTTTATTTTTTTAAATCTACATTTTAGTGGACCTATACAGTTCAAATCTGTGTTGTTCAAGGATCAACTGTACAGTATTTTTTAAATCCTCAAACGACCAAAATGCATTTAATAGACCACATACTATCAATAGTACTTGTTGGTTCTATCCAAGATTATCCCAGTAGTCTAGCCCCTCTTATGTTTGCAGGTTCATTTCCTTCCCTTGAATCTGGAAAATGGCATTGAGCTTACTTTGACCAAGAGATTGTGACCAAAATCATATGCCTATTGGAAATAATAACTTCACCTAATGCTAAACACTTAAATGTATTTACCATAGTTAGTAGTGTTTTTTTTTTTTAAAAAAAAAAACATTACAAAACGAATACATATTGGTTGCAAAAATTTTAACAAAAGTTTAAAGAGTGAGTGAAAGTCTTTTCTCCACCTTCCAGAACCAGGCTTCAGAGTTAATCACTCTCACAGGTTTTACTTTCATCATTTAAAAATACAAACTGAAAAATTACAGAGAAAAAAATTTACACATAGAGAAGAATGAAAAACAATTTCCTCTTTAAAAACTGAACATATGGAGTACATATTTTGGAAGACAACTCTCTATGGGTCTTTTGTGTTGCACATCTTGCAAACAGAAGCTCTTATGGCATTTTTTCAGACCATGTTTTTATGCACATCTGTTTTGGGAATAACCAGTGCTCCCTCTAGAGCAAAGGCTCTGGTTCTCTGAGTTTGTGGCACCTCTCCGTAATGTAGCCCATTTGTCATATTACCTAAAGGGGGCTCAGGAAAACAACATAAAATGACAAAACTCTGATTATTAGCAATGCGTTTGTCTCTGACTCAGACGTCTCATGTCTTCTACTAGAATCTATGAAACTGTGGCCAGCTAACTTGTCCTCTTGCAGGTAGAGTACAATTATAGACCTTATATATATAGTTCTTGACATATTTTTATGAACATGTTTATTAACTAATTTCTAAACTACAAAATGTGGTGGATTTTCTCACTGTACAGCTTGAACCATTGCTAATCAACCAATTGGTCTTAACAATCTGCCTATTCTCTACCATGTATTTTCTGTCTTCCTCTGACAGAGACAAGCTCTACTGTCCTCATCAATCTTACAGAGGATTCTTCTGAAGGGAAGTAAAACCTTGCTCTCAGCAAAGAGCATATCCTTAGGGTGAAAAATAATGAGGCCAATGTTTAAAACAATGAAAAGCAACCACCTGTGAAACAGCAACACAAAGGCATATCTAGCTAGAAATTTTGTCAGAAAGAAGACAGATTAGGAAAACTGTCCAGCATTCCAAGGTCCAGGTCTGAGAATTGAAGAATACACTGCTACCCCCTAACCACCCAAGCATCAGAAAAGAGGAAACACTGCCCTCAGGTCAATCTAGAAAGGAAAATTAATCTGTCCCATGGACTGTGAGTGGACAGCAATGCCTGAGTATATGCAGAAGGAAAGTTAAGGAAGAATATGTGGGAACTCATCCTGTGGATCTTTCACTTGGAAATATAGCAAACATAATTTATAAAATAATGATCTTGTATGTCAGGGACTGGCCTTAACATAGTTGTGTTGTTCACAAGTGTTTGGTTCACAAGGAGGGGAGATCTGGCGGCGATAGGGATAGCAAAACAATACACAGAAAGACAGAAAGAAGGGGACAAAGAGGCACCCCGAAACCAGGGTGGTTGCATCACTGGTGGGCAGACTTGGGACTACAGGCATCGTGGCCTCTGCAAGCAGCAACTCACTGCCCTGCAAACTGTACTAC
>NW_006408886.1:1198085-1199730 GCF_000296735.1 Chrysochloris asiatica | reverse complement strand
AGATAAAGTGACTGAGGCAAATGAGCTGGAAGTAGACCTACACTCCATACTAGAAGATGGACAGGCTTTGGAAATGCCTGAGAAAAAATTCAGGAAAATGATTATAAAATGTATCAAACACTATACAATGGAGTTGAGAAAAATAAGGAAGAAGTCAGGAAAGAGCTACAGGAAAATCAAATAAGATAAATACAGCAATGGAAACAATTCAAAAGCTACAGAAAGATGTCCAAATGATTAATAATAGAATATCAGAAATAGAGAATACACTGAAAGGGCAAAGGAGTAGAATTGAAGAGATAGAAGCCAGAACTAGTGAGCTAGAAGATAAATATCTCAACACTAGTAAGATAAAACAGCAAACACAAAAAAGGATAAAACAAATCTGAAGAAGGTCTAAGATTCATGCTGGATAACATGAAGAGGAATAACATAAGAATTATTGGGAGAACAAACAAGATGGTGGATCAGGTGGACGCTCTGCCAACAGCAACACAGAATAACTGACCAAGCAGGCTTAGGGGATGGTCTCAGAACTCTGAACCACATATAAAGGAATATTTAGAAGGTTGGAAGGCTCACAGCTGGGAGAATTTGTGGCAGAAGCAAGAAATCTATTGCTTTCTAGTCCGGGACGCTCAGCTGCTCAAGGAGCCGCCATCTTGGGTAAGACCAAGCAGGGGAAGGATCAGAGTGGCCACAGACAACTGGCAGAACTGCTGAGATAAAGGTGTGGACATTCTTTTCTTTTGGTATCTGTTCATTGGTCCCTTGCTATCTGCGTACCTCCATTCTGGTGACTATAGGGGAGCCCGAGCTAGTGGAAACCGCGGCGTCACCCTCAGAGGGTTCTACTATGCATGTACACAGATCTGCTCGGAATTTAAGGAGCCAGCTTCCAATTAAAACTAAATGGCCACAGCCAGCCCTGAACTGTTTCCAACTAGAAAAAAGGCCTGAATGGGGATTGTGGAGCAGGACAAGCAGACAAAAGAGGAAATAGGCAGAAAATGAAATCCTAAGTTACATCAAAATGACCAACAGTGGTATCTAGAAACGTCTCAGGAAAAAGAGTGAAAAGGGAAGCCCATGCCTTGATCACATCTACCTGGAGGCAATCAGGAAGCATAAAAAATACCAAAATACATACCCATCTAACTATTAAGGCCACAGATAACCCCTGAAGATGCCTGAAAAACAGAAGCAGATGACCATATTGGCACATGTGCAGAAACGAGATAAAGTGACTGAGGCAAATGAGCTGGAAGTAGACCTACACTCCATACTAGAAGATGGGCAGGCTTTGGAAATGCCTGATAAGGAATTCCTAAAAATGATTATAAAAGATATCAAAACATTATACAATGCAATTGAGAAAAATAAGGAAGAAATCAGCAAAGTGTTACAGGAACAATCAAATAGATAGAGCATTGGAAACAATTCAAAACCTGCAGAAAGAGGTCCAAACGATTAATAATAAATTATCAGAAATGGACAATACACTGAAAGGGCAAAGGAATAGAATTGAAGAGATAGAAGCTAGAACTAGTGAGTCAGAAGATAAGTCAACACTACTAAGATAGAAGAACAAATACAAAAAAGGATAAAAAAAATCTGAAGAAGGCCTAAGATTCATGTTAGATAA
>NW_006408886.1:1186548-1192717 GCF_000296735.1 Chrysochloris asiatica | reverse complement strand
CAACTTGGTTTCTCAGGCTCAATTAACATATCTATAGCCCCTGAGCTCAGTTGGGAGAAGGTGAAAGGGAAGGACAAAAGGCTTGTGAGGAGTCCCGCTGTTTTGGCTTCCTGAGCCAGGTTTTCAGGAACTTGGCTGAATAACTCGCATCTGGGACAGATTCAGAGAAGATGGCTTTTTTGTCTATAGAACAAAGAACCGGGAAGTAGCTATGCTATTTTCAGTTAATCCTTTGGAGAAAGGCTTAACCTTGAAGCCTTTACAGTCTCGGCTTTAGGAAAATATTACATTTATCTGTGGATATTAAGGGTTCATGTTTGGAATTAAATAAAAAACATAACTGAACACTAAGATGAAAAAACAATTTGCCATGACTGCCAGTGGCCAGAATCTTTTCCTCAGAGCCTGTGTCCTGCATTGTCTGCAACACTCGGGCCCAGTGGGCCTCGAACTTCTGACCAGCTTTACACAGTCTGCAACACTTGCATATAAAGAACATGGCCCTGACTTGTAGCATGAGGAAGGCTGCCCAAGGAAAACAATAATTGAAAACAATGGTAAGCTCAGAACTTTGCTTTAAGTCCTTGAATCTTCCAGTCTTACAGTTGGGATGAATTTTCATTAACTGGGATGAAAACTCTCCCTGCTTAATGGTTCAGACACAGACAAGGAGACTTCTTGAATTCTGTGAAAAGAAAAAGTGTGAAGGAGAATAACATGCATAACTTACCCAATAGTTGGGCTGATATTGTGGTCAAAGTGATCCTGGACAAACCGGCACACAATGCTTGATTTTCCAACCCCAGTGTCCTAGAAGGGAATGATGACAAAATCATGAGCATTAATGTTGCTAACTTTTGACCCAATATAAACACATAACAGGATGAGAGGGGTTTCTGGTTGATGGATTCAAGGGAGAGGAAATATTTACCAATATCTTATATGATAAAATTGTATATCTTTCTTAGAAAGAAAAGATGTTAGGCAAAACAAATTTTAGGATCATGCCCCATAATTAACCTAGAAATAGCATACTCACAATAAATGTATCTCCAAAAATTTGGAAGGGTCTAAATGGCAAAGATGTCAGTTTGTGGTCTAAGGTATGCATGGGAAAGTTGAGCAATGAATAAGGGAGACAGGAAAGGAATTGATGCATTTGAATTACGATGTTGGTGAAAAATTACAGCGTTGGTGAAAGCACCTGCCAGAAGAACAAACAAATCTGTCTTGGAACAAGTACAGGCAGAATATTCCTTAGAAACAAGGACAGTAATATTTGAAGGACATCATGATTGGTAAAGTGGAGGATCATTGAAAAAGAGGAAGATCCCCAATGAGATAGATTGACATAGTGGCAACAACAATGGGTTCAAATATAACAATAATTGTGAGGGTGGTACAGAACTGGGCAGTGTTTCATTCTGTTGTATATAGGATCACTATGAGTTGGCATCGACTAGATGGCACCTAACAAGAACGGCAACAGAAAACTATGGAAACTCACTACATTATTTTGAGAGAGTAAATTTGTTTAAAACTTTCAGCACTCAAAAAATATATAATTTATTTTTCTAAGTAGCTCCCTATAAAACTCTGAATCCTAAACTGTACATTTCTAACATTTTCTCTTAAGAACTAAGGCATAATAACCTCCAATTTTGCTTAATGGTGTACATTAATTCTTCCAAGCTGAAGAGAATCAGAGGTCCATGCACACTTTAGAAATTGTGCACATGCATTTATGTACACCCCTTCCAAAATACTCATAGTACGTTTTCATGACTAAAGGCACAAATTAACAATGTCCATGAGATAGGAGAAAAGACAACAGCAGACTAGCAATATTAACAAATCCAGACAATGAAAAGAAGTTGGACAGGAGGTGACAAAGAAAAAGCTGACACCTCAGTACAGGCGGTGAAGAATGGCACTGGGAAGCAAGCAGATTTATCTTACAGACTCACAGCGAATAGGGAAACCTAGAAATCAAGGCTGAAAATGAACACATGAAAAACATACCCTTGGAGTTCTAGGCCACATAATCAATGGAGACAGGAGTGTGACTCTCCCAGAAACCAGAACCAGAGGAGGCTGGGCTGGGTATGGGACACTATAGGCACAGTTCAGAAGTGCAGTACTGCTCCGAAAATAGGTAAACAAAAGTCTGTATGCTTAAGAGTGGGAACCATCACAGTCCTTTGCCCCAAACACCTCCCAGACAACCTGTTTATATAACCCTGGGTGCCAAATAAGATCCTGACATTTGGGATATCCTGGCTAGAGGCCCTATGTGCACTGTCAGCAAGCTCCTCTGCAAACAGGACTTCAAATCTGCACTTTAATCTCAGCTAAGATGTGCCAGGAGTTCTGGTGTGGCACTGTGGGTTAATGCACTGGACTGCAAAGTCAGTTTGAGCTGCAAGGCCTGTGGTTCAAGCTTACCATCTGCTCCTCAGAAACCCTATAAAGGGTCACTTTGGGTCAGAACTAACTTGACGGCACTTAACAACAAGATGTGCCAAACATTTGTACCCCCAAGAAAAGAACAAAACACTACTGCAAAAGATTATTCAGAGAATAGGACCAACCTCTAATAAATTAAAAATAGAATAGCAGAAATTAATATTTCAAAGGAAGAGTTAAAAGATAAAGCCAGGAAACTGGCCACAAAGCTGAACAGAGTAACTGTACTTAGTTGCTAGCATCTTCTAAGAGAGATGGCAGGGCAGGAGAGGAAGGGAAGCTCACCAAAGGCAATGCTTTCAACACAAAAGTCACGTGAGTATGTTCTTATTTGGAAAGATCATGAAGACATTTAGAAATCTCAAAGTGAAAGAGAAACAAGACATATTTAACTCAGGAAGAGCAAAATAGTAATACATCTTTCTTAAAGGTGTAATTTAAAAGTCAAGATCAAGGCAAAAACATTGAAACTGAGAGAAGTGTGTTTATTTTCAGACAGTGACATGAGGTTTGAAACACCATTTAGTTTTCAATCTGAATAATTTCTACTCCATCTCCTATCTGTGTAGAATAATTCTAGTCAGTCTCAGGCAAGAGAGACCTTGATTTGTGGTGTTCATCACAGCATCGTCTTCAGAAAATCTCAGATCCCAATGAGCATGGCCTTCACGTGGGCTCTGCAGCCATAAAAAGGCATAGCACCCAATGCTGCTTACCTGCAGTGTGCAAACTGATGTCCAGAGTTCACAGACATGACAACAGAATTAAAACATCAGCTAATAAGCAAGGTTCCAATTCAATGCCACTGCTATTTCTGAGTTGCACCACAGTATGTTGTTGTTATTAGGTGCTATCGAGTCGGTACCGACTCATAGCGACCTTATGCACAGCAGAAAGAAACACTGCCCGATCCTGGGCCAACCTCATTATTGTTTCCACGCTTGAGCCCACTGATGCTGCCACTTGGACAATCCATCTCGTTGGGGGTCTTCCTCTTTTTCTCAGATCCTCCACCTTACCAAACGTGATATCCTTCTCTAGCATCTGGTCCCTCCTGACAATATGCCTGAAGTATGAGAGATGAAGCTAGGCCATCCTGGCCTCCAAGGAGCACTCTGACTGCACTTCTTCCAACACAGATCTGTTGTTTCTTTTGGAAGCCCATGGCAATTTTAACATTTTCCTCCAACACCATAACTCAAAAGCATCAATTCTTCTACGGACTTCCTTATTCACTAAACAGCTTTCACATGCATATGAGGTTATTGAAAATACCATGAGTCCTCAAGCTGACATCTTTGCTCTTCAACACTTTAAAAAGGTCTTCTGCAGCAGATTTGCCTAGTGCAATACGTCTTTGATTTCTTGACTGCTGCTTTCATGAGTGTTGCTAGTTGATCCAAGAAGAATGAAGTCCTTGAGAACTTCAATCTTTTCTCCATTGATAAGAATGTTGTTTTATTGGTACTGTTGTGAGGATTTTTGTTTTCTTTACATTGAGATGTAATCTATACCAAAGGCTGTGCTCTTTGATCTTCATCAGTAAATGTTTTAAGTCTTCTTCACTTTCAGCAAGCAAGGTTGTATCATCTCGTTTGTCAGTTTATCCTACTATGGTGGCTTGTGAGTTGCTGTGGTTCTGAAAGCTATGCCACTGGTATTAAAATACCAGCAGGGTCACCAATGGTGGACAGGTTTCAGATGGGCTTCCAGACATAGACAGACTAAGAAGAAGGAGTGATGAACTACTTCCGAATATTTAATCACTGAAAACCTTATGAATAGCACCACAGTATAGGTTCTGGTTAATGTTCCTCTACATTCCCCAAAGCCAAACTCAGTTCTTCAAGTCTCAGTTGCTTTTAAAATCCTTTGTGAATGGGCAGATCCTTGCCATCCATGCGATACCATAGATATTTAAAACAGGATTGTAAGACAGTGGTGTCACCCGGGTTGATGCAAAACTCATGGTGTTATCACTCCTATGCTCAGTGTAATACCTCATGGTATTATCACAGCTGTGATTCTGGAAGCTAAGTAACCAGTATTTTAAATACTGGCAGTGTCACTTATAGTGGATAGGTTTCAGCTACACTTCCAGAATAAGACAGACTAGGGAGAAGGAGATATGGGCTACTTCCAAATATTTAGTCAATGAAAACCTTATGAATAGTAGTGGAACACAGTCAGATAACACCAGATTATTGAATATTGAAACATAATGAAGAGTACCAGAATATTGTCAGATATAGTGGCAGAAGAATCCCTCAGGTTGGAAAGTACTCAAAATACAACTGGGGAAAAGCTGCCTTCTTAAAGTAGAATTGAACAACACAAATGGAGTAAAGCTTTCAGAACCTTCATTTGCTGATGGGGTACAACTTAAAATGAGGAGAAACAGTTTTAAACATCCAGTAATAATTTGAACATGGAATGTGGGAAGTATGAATCTAGGAAAAGTTGATGTTATCAAAAATGAAATGGAACATATAAACATTGATATCTTAGGTATTAGTGAACTGAAATGGTTTTAGCTGAAATGTGATTACATGGTTTACTTTACCAGGAATGACAATTGAAGAGGAATGGCATCTCATTCATCACAAAACAGAACATTTCAAGATCTGTCTTGTAGTATAATGCTGTCTGTGACAGGCTAATATCCATATGCCTACAAAAAACCCTAGTTAATACAACTACGATTCAAATTTACACAACAATCACTACACACACAACCACTACACTAGTGATGATATGGGATAATGAACTGGACAACAAGGTTGGTTTCAACCACAAGGTTGGTGGTTCAAATTCACCAGTCACTCATGGAAACCTTACACAGGTTTGCCATGTATCAGAACCAACTTGAGGGGCACTTAACAACAACAACCAAATTCTTCAGTCTGAAATCGATCTTCAGTCTGAAACATGTAATCAAGCTATACTGATAATTCCTGGATTGTAAAGGATGGAAACAAAGAAAGGATCAGTAGTTGGAAAATAAGAACTTGGTGACAGAAATTATGCTGAAGACCATGATAGAATTTTTTTTTTTTAAGTTTTTATTGTGATATGAGTGATAGTTTACATGGGAGAGCATCAGTTTTACACTCATCGTTTCATTGCAATGATTACAATCTCCTCTGCGTATCATCATTCAACAGTATTTGCTTCTATTCCCTCTGGTGTATTTTTCTGTGGGGAGAGGGAATGTACACAAAAACACTCAGGAACATATCATCATTTAAACAACCAAAGGGTGCATTCTGCAAACCTGCTTCCTGGCTGCCAGTACTCAGTCTTTCTCTTTCCATGAGTCTAGAGTCCTCAGCTGCTCTCTCTCTCTCTCCATACCATCATCTCTGCCTCCATCTCTGGTGTTGCTGTTCTGGATAGGGTCCCACATTCTGCTCATGCTCTTCTCCCTTGATGGTCCTAGGGTACTCTGTTTCTGGACTGTAAGATTAACTACTCCCCCATTTTTGTTACAAAACTTCGACCTTTACAGCTGTAACAGTTGCAATTAGTCATGATAACAATTACTCACTATTGAATCATAAGAATCTTATCCCCATCTCTTTTTTATTTTTTTTGCCTTTTTTAAAAAATGTTTTATTGTGAATTATATGATAGTTTACATGGGAGAACATTAGTTTTACATTCATTGTATTGTACATTGTTTCATTGCCATGGTTACAATCCC
>NW_006408886.1:1178634-1186008 GCF_000296735.1 Chrysochloris asiatica | reverse complement strand
TGCTGTAAGGATTTGTTCCTTCTTTTGAGCTACTACACACATAGGTGTAGGTCAAGTTCATCAAATTGTATCAGATTACTCTCTTTTTTTTCCTCTTCTTCTTCTGATCATCATTGAAGCCAGGTCAAGTGGGTATTATCTGCAAGTGTGGGTGTTCCTGTGCATATGCCCTCTCTTTTTATCAGCTGAATGCTTCACTCTCCACATTGTAAGGCTTAGCTCACCACTTCATTGCTGTTTTTCCCTCACTTCCCTTTATTGGTGATGAGCGTGGTCCTCAATCAGAGGTGCATTCCCATTGAGTCTTATTCTTGGAAGGGGGTTTGCACTGAGGGGACCTGACCACTTGCCTTGATGTTTCCTGGGCAAGCAACTTGTTTGTTCTTGTAGTAACAGTCCATCTGCCTCTATTGTTTTGTATTTTTCCTGTAGGTCTTTCTTTCAAGAAGTATCTTCTGTTCTTCTAGCCACTCTAGGCTGGTTTGCTCGTTCCCCAGCTCTTTCACCAGACCCATTCCTTGACAGAATTTTGCAAGACCAATGACTTCTTTACTGTAAATGACTTTTTTAAACAACATAAAAGATAACTACACACATGGACCTCAGAAGATGGAATACACAAAACTCAAATTGACTACATCCGTGATGGTGGAAAAGCTCCATATTATCAGCCAAAACAAGGCCAGAGGTAGACTATGGAACAGGCCATTAATTTCTCATTTGAAAATTCAGACTGAAGCTAAAGACAATTAAAACAAGTCCAAAAGAGGCAAAATATGATGTGGAACATATCTCAGATGAATTTAGAGATCATCTCAAGAACAGATTTGATGCATTAGATACTTACATATGATATGTACATACTTACATCAGAGGTCAGAAGAGTTGTGGGATGACATCAAGAACATCATACAGGAAGAAAGCAAAATGACATTAAGAATACAAGAAAGAAGGAAAATACCAAAATGGATGCCAGAAGAGACTCTGAAACTCTCTCTCAAGTGTAGAGATGCTAAAGCAAATGGAAGAAATGAGGAGGTAAAAGAGCTGAACAGAAAATTTCAAAGGTCAGCTCAAGAAGACATCGTCAAATATTATAATGAAATGTGCAAACACCTGGAGTTAGAAAACCAAAAGGGAAGAACACACTCAGCATTACCCACGCTGAAAGAACTGAAGAAAAAAATTCAGTCCTCAACTTGAAATATTGAAGGATTCTTTGAGCAAAATATTGAATGATGCAGAAAACATCAAAAGAAGCTAGAAGGAATACACAGAGCCACTGTACCAAAACGAAATGGTCAATGTTCAACCATTTCAAGAGGCAGCATATGATCAAAAGGCAATGGTACTGAAGGAAGAAGTCCAAAGTACACTGAACGCATTGGCAAAGAACAAGGATCTAGGAACTGATGGAATATAAATTAAAATCTTTCAGCAAACTGTTGTAGCATTGGAGGCACTCACTCATCTATGCCAAGAAATTTGGAAGACAGCTACCTGGCCAATTGGTCAGAATAAATCAATTATCTGTGCCCATTCCAAAGTGAGGTGACCCAGTGGAATGTGGAAATCATCCAACAATATCATTAATATCATATGTAAGTGAAATTTTACTAAACATAATTTTTAATGGCTGCAACAGTAAATTGATAGGGAACTGCCAAAGGTTCAAGTGGGATTCCGATGAGGATGTGGAATGAGGGATATCATTGCTGATATATGGTGGATCTTGGCTGAAAGCAGAGAATACCTATGCTAATCAAAAGCTACAAAAAGTCTTTCGATTGTGAGGATCATGACAAGCTATATGGACTACATCAGGAGAATGAGTATTCTGGTTAATTGTGCTCATGAGAAACCCATACATAGACCAAGAAAGGCAGTCATTCAAAAAGAACAATGCAACATTGAACTGATTAAAATTAGGAAACATATGCACCTTAGGAAAATTAGGAAATGGTTGCATTCTTTCACCATACTTATCCAAACTGTATGTTGAGAAATAATCCTAGAAACTGGATTATATGAAGAAAACCGTGGCATCAGGATTGGAGGAAGACTCATTAACAACCTATGATATGCAGATGATACAACCTTGCTTGCTGAAAGCGAGGAAGACTTAAAATATTTTAAATATGGGTTGCATCTCAAGGCAAAGAAAACAGATCCTCAGCATTGGAGCAATAAATAACATCAAGATAAATGGGAAAAAGATTGAAGTTGTCAAAAACTTCATTTTGCTTGGATCAGCCACCACCACTCATGGAAGCAGCAGTCAAGAAATCAAACAAGATATTGCATTAGGCAAATATGATGCACAAGACTGCTGTAGGGTGTTGAAGAGCTAAGATGTCAACATGAGTACTAAGATGTGTCTGACCCAAGCCACTGTATTTTCAGTAGCCTCATATGCATGTGAAAGTTGGACAGTGAATAAGGAAGACCATAGAAGAATTGACACATCTGAGTTATGGTGTTGGAGGAGAATATTAGTACAGTGGACTGCCAGAAGAACAAACAAATCTGTGTTGGAAGAAGTACGGTCAGAATGCTCCTTAGAAGCTAGGACAGTCAGACTTCATCTGTAATACTTCAGATATAATATCAGGAGATATCAGTCCTGGAGAAAGACATCATTCTTTGTAAAGTAGAGGATGATCACAAAAGAGGAAGACCCCAATGAGACAGATTGGCACAGTGGCAGTAGCAATTAGCTCAAGCATAGCAACAATTGTGAAACTGGTGCAGGACTGGGCAGTGTTTCATTCTATTGTGCATAAATTCCCTATGAGTTGGTACCAAGTTGACGGCAATTAACAACAACATCCCTCCCCAACATGGATCCTCCTGTACAATAAAATCAAGAAAAGATAAAATAGTAATATTTGGAAAATAACAACCAATAAGAAAATGTAAATCCACTGAATTGTTAGTTGTATCAAACGTAAATTTTAACACGTTACTAATTTTAAAAATCATAATTCAAACTTAAACTCTGAAAACTTTATAAAATCAGATACATATTTGCAAGATAGTGATGTTTTTAAAAGAAAATATTAAAAAGTCTAAAAATGTTTAATTAAATTTCAGATTTATGTAGAAAACATAGCATTTTACCTACTTAATATTTTAAACTATCAATTTCTCTATTTAGTTATCGAAGAGTTATAAAATCAATAATTGTCATACTTGTAAGTTTATTATAAATTTTACTCTGATTCCATTATCTGGTTTGTAGTCACAGTAATTTGTATATTTATGTTGCCATGTGCAAGTGATGCAGAATCCGCCTCCCAACCTCACCCCAAAACCTTCAAATGTATTTTCCCACAAGAAATGCTGACTCATGCCTGCCCTCTCTGTATGGCAAAGGTAGATGTACTTTGGATGCACCCTCTTCTAAGAACTTGTCTGCCTCCTTCTGAGTCCCTCTTCTTGATCATAGTTTAGGAATTTTTTTTCTCAAGATCCAGACACTCAACTCATTCTTCATTGGTCCAACAAGTATAATTCACTGAACTCAAGCTTCCACAGATTCCAGTATGCTGGACTCTACTGACAAGCAATAGCTTGCTGAGCTCTGGGGCAGTGATGTGGGTCTGACACAAGTAAAGCTGGTCACGGTACTTGACACATGGAGTTTTACCCAGAGTTCAGGGAATCAATCCTTACCTCCCAAGCTTTGGTCCTACTTTGCCTTACTTGGTATCCTTCAGCTTATACTTGATGTTAAGTGCCATCAAGTTGGTTCCAACTCATAGTGACCCTGCATAGGGTTTCCGAGGAGTGACTGGTGAGCTTGGACCACCACCTTGCAGCTGAAACTGACTTTGCAGTCAACACATTAACCTATATAGCACCACACCAGGGCTTAATCTCTCTCTATTATCAAGTTGATAAATTCACTCCTCTGTAATCCTTGCAGCTCACTTGCCCCTGAGAAGCTTTTCCTCCTTTCAACTCTAGGGTATGTACTCTACAATCTCAGTCAGCTCCTAGTAGACAAAGTTTTTGACAAGATTGTATATCTTAACAGTCAGAAGTCTGATCTAGGAACCACTAGTTTGTATTCTATCCATTTACCCTACCTAAGGACTATGCTCAGAATAAATGACTCCAAATCCCCCAAACAGTCAACAAATCCTGTCCTCAAAATGCTTTTGAAGATGAAAAATTTTAAAGTTATCTTAAAATTTTTCAATGCTTCTCACTATCTTCTACTAATGTTTTTGCTAATATCCAGCTTTTCTGAATAGCTGGTGCCATAGGATAAGGACGCAACCTCAAGGTCGGTTTGAACCACAGGATTCAAACTCACCAGCCACTCTTTGGAGACCCTGTACAAGGTTGCTATGGGTCGGAACCAACTCAATGGCACTTAAAAACAACAAAGCAGCAAGGCCCACCTGAATTTAGGCTTAATTCTTCAGCACATACATATTGTGTTTCTTTTCTTTTCTTTCAATTTATCTTGCCACATTTTTCTCTCTTATAAATAGAACAAAAGGTCAAGGAACCTTTTAGTTTGTCTTGGAAGAGAAAATATTTTTACAAAAAAACTGTACCATAGAAACCCTCTCTGCCCGGTGGCTCTATGGTGGTGATGTACCATGGAGTCATAGGGTTTCTGAAGCTGTAAATCTTTATGGGAGCAGGAAGCCTCATCTTTCTCCCATGGAACAGCTGGAAGTTTCGAACTGCAGACCTTGAGGTTCACAGCCTGATTCGTAACCACTTCGCTACCAGAGCTCCTTTGCAGTTGTTGGGGTTATGTGCTGTGGAGTCGGTTCCGACTCATAGCAACCCTGTACAGGGTTTCTGAGGCTATAAATCTTTACAGGAGCAGAAAGCCTCATGTTTCTCCCGCAGAACAGCTGGTAATTTCGAACCGTCAACCTTGGGGTTAGCAGCCAGATTCATAACAACTATGCTACCAGAGCTCCTTGAGCTCCTTTGAAGTAGGCTCCAAACCCAGCTGCCTGCTTTATCTCCACCGGCCACCAGGGGAAAGTCCTGCACAAGGTTTGCTGAGCTGTGGGTCCCAGGATCACCTGGAGCCAAGGTATCTGACACTTTCCATGAAATCACTCCGTTCTGCAATTAACTTCCTTTTCCTGATAGAACGTTATTCAGACTGTGACACACACAGAAACCCAAGGGAAATGCCCCGCAAGTCACAGCACTCACATGTGAAGACACAAGGGTTAAAGCTGGAAAAGGGAATCTAGAAGAAACATCTGTTAAATGATTAGCATGAGAAAAGAAAACCAGGCTGAACTCGGTCAAGCACATGTTCCTTTTAGTGGACTGACTGATGGAAACACATATATGTACATATATTTCCATTTTACAAGACCTTATGAATACACTCTTATCTTATACAAGTCCCTAGTTTTGCAAAAGAGAACACTGTAGGACTTCCTTGAGGTCACACAGCTGGTTGATACAATCAGAACCACATGTTCTGAGTCCCAGTAAAGTCCTCTTAGTAAGAGTCTCACAGCTTAAATTAGTCTCCCTACCAAATGTAAAACAAAAGTCAATTTTCTAAAACTCACAAGTAATACTCAATTATTGCTTTCTTGTTTCAAATCAGGTGCCCTGGGTGATTCAAACTACTAAGCACTCCACTACTAGCCAAAAGGTTGGTGGTTTGAGCCTGCCCAGAGGCACCTCAGAAGACAGGCCTGGCAATCTGCTTCCAAAAGATCACAGCTTTGAATCCCTGTGGAGCACATCTACTCTGCACACAGGCTTGCCATGAGTTGGAACTAACTTGATGGCAATTGACAACAGTTTCTTACAGTATTATTCAAATTCCTCAGTAGCATCATGTAATCCCTATGTTTGGCCTGTGATGAAAGGGGGCATATTATTGCTAGCTGGAAGGCATCAGGTTAAAACCAATTCTGATTCCATTAACCAGTAAAAACCTTCATGTGGGACAAACAGTGTGCTATTTTCATTTGTACAGTTCAGATCAGACATGTGCTGAGGTCTAGCAATATTTAGACTATCTATGTATTCGGAAATGGATCCCCCATTTGATATCCTTCCTAGTGTTGTTTTTGTTGTTAAGTGCCACTGAATTTTCATTCATGGAAACACTATATAGAACAACTGTTAGGTTTGAACTGCCCATTTTGTGGTTTGCAGTCCAGTGCTGATCCCACAGCACCACACTAGGAGTCCCTCCTATATAAGCTAATATTTTGTGCTAATAATACAACCCAATGGAATGCACAAATCATTGGACAATATCATTAATATCACATGCAAGTAAAATTTTGCTAAAAATAATACAAAAAAGGCTGTAATCATATATTAAAAGAGAACTTCCAGAGGTTTAAGCTGGATTCAGAAGAGGTTGTGGAACAAGGGATATCACTGCTAATGTCAGATGGAACTTGGCTAAAAGCAGAGAATACCAGAAAAATGTTTACCTTTGCTTTACTGACTATGCAAAGGCTTTTGATTGAGTGGATCATGGCAAGCTATGGACAACTTTGTGGATAATGAATATTCCAGAACCCTTAATTGTGCTCATAAGGAATCTTTACATAGACCAAAAGGCAATTATTCAAATAGAACATGGAACACCAAATGGTTTTAAATTAGGAAAGGTATGCACCAGGGTTGTATTCTTTCATCAAACTTATTCAATATGTATGTGGAGCAAATAATCCAAGAAGGTGGATTGTATGAAGAAAACCATGGCATCAGAATTGCAGGGAGACTCATTAACAACCTGTAATATGCAAATGATGCAACCTTGCTTGCTGAAAGCAAAGAGGACTTAAAATACTTATTGATGAAGATCAAAGATAACAGTCTTTGGTATAGGTTGTACCTCAATGTAAAGAAAACAAAAATCCTCACCAATAAATAACATCAAGATAAATGGAGAAAATATTGAAGTTGTCAAAGACTTCAATTTGCTCATATCAACCATCAACACTCATAGAAGCAGGAGTCAAGAAATCAAATGACATAATGCATTAGGCAAATCTGCTGCACAAGAACTCTGTGAAGTGTTGAAGAGCAAAGATGTCAATGTGAAGACTAAGGTGCATCTGACCCAAGCTATGATATTTTCAGTAGCTTCAAATGCATGTGAAAGTTGGACAGTGAATAAGGATTTGAGTTATGGCATTGGAGGAGAATATTAATAGTACAATGGACTGCCAGAAAAAGAAACAAATCTGTGTTGGAAAAAGTATTGCCAGATGCTCTTTGGAAGCCAGGATGGCCAGACAGACTTCTTCTCCCAAACTTTGAACATATTATCCGGAGGTCTGGTAGCGTAGTGGTTACGAATCGGGCTGCGAACCTAAAGGTTAGCGGTTCGAAACTACCAGCTGCTCCGCGGGA
>NW_006408886.1:1173044-1178449 GCF_000296735.1 Chrysochloris asiatica | reverse complement strand
CAACGAGATGGATTGGCACAGTGGCAGTAGCAATGGGCTCAATTGTGACAATTGTGAGGATGGCGCAGGATCTGGCAGTGTTGTATTCTGTAATGCGTGGGGTTGCTATGAGCTGGAACTGACTCAGTGGCTCCTGTGGTGGTGGTTATGTCCCATGGAATTGGTATCATTTCATAGGTACCCTGTCTAGGGTTTCTGAGGCTGTAAATCTTTATGGGCGCAGAAAGCCTCATCTTTCTCTCACAGAACTGCTGGTAATTTCAAACTGTTGACCTTGAAATTAGCAGCCTGACTCATAACCACACTATCAGAGTTCCTTCAATGGCTCCTAACAACTAACAATAATGAATAAGCTTTGTTGATAAAATAAGTCATGTGCCTCTCACAAATAGGAAATTCTAAACTATAACAAGGCACCAACATTCAAGAATTCCATTTTTAAGAACACAGTTAAAGAAAAAAATAGCACAAAAGTTCTCCTTGCAGTATTATTTATAAAAATTGTGAATGATCTAGTCCTGGTGTGGTGCTAGGGGTTCTGGTGTAGCACTATAGGATAATCACTGGACTGTTAGCCACAAGGTTGGTGGTTCAAGCCCACCAGTTTCTCCTCAGAAACAGGGTCGCTGAACAGACTCGGCACTTAACAACAACAAAGTAAATTAACAGTAAATTAAATCAATTATGGCATCTATGTTGTTGTTGTTGTTGTTATGTGCCATGGAGTCGGTTCTGACTCATAACGACCCTGTACAGGGTTTCCGAGGCTGTAAATCTTTACAGGAGCAAAAAGCCTCATCTTTCTCCCGCGGAACAGCTGGTAGTTTCAAACTGCTGACCTTGTGGTTCGCAGCCCAATTCGTAACCACTATGCTACCAGAGCTCCTTATGGCATCTATAGTTATCTTTTAAGTGTTCATTTCATTCCTACCAAACTATTGAAGAAGCAGAATAAGATCTGCCCAGACTGCACACTATTGAAAAGATTCTGAGCATCTCATCCCATTTGGGAGGCACTGCAGCAATGCCAGTAGCTTTTTCTCTGGCCTAGGAATCAGACATAGCCCATATGGCAAAGATTTCTGCAGTTATTTGTTTAATTTATTCATCCACTTATTTATTAAATGTTTAGACTTTAATAATTCAAAAAATTCTTAAGTGTTTTAAGCATTCACAAGGAGAAGTTAGGAAACTTAGGAGGGATTGAACAGATCAGCCATATCTTGTGGGTTGAGAGAAACAAAATAAGGAGAAAAAACAGGCAGAACCATGGGATGGTTTGGATTCTTCTGACCTCAAAAGTGAGAGGAGCCAAGAACACTGAAGGAACCTGACCAAGTAGAGTAAAGGTCTCCATTAAGGCAAGCTGAACACACTCCTCCCATCTTCTTGGATCAGGATGGCCTTATATGGAAAAAACAACAGGAAAAAAGTGAGCAGTAATTAGAGGCAGGGCCAGGCATAGCTGGAAGCATCACTTTGAGAGAAGATGGAAGGAGAAACATTTGGATGAAGTGCGTGCTGCTTATATGTATTCTATCAGGGCTAACTGTAAGGAGCCCTAACCCACTACTTCTTCCCAGGCTCTAAGGGTCCTGCCCAGAAAGAGTCAAGGTTCACTGTCCTGGTGTCCTGAATACCAAACAGGGTATTCTTCTGAAGCACAGATTAATAGAACCATGTGCCTCTGGACCCTAGAAATGTCTTGCTGGTATAAAATCATTCCTATAGAAAAAGAAGGAGTCCCTGGATAAGCAAAGAACTGCTTTAAAAGAACAACAGTTCTTACTCTTACTCTCTAATTTCAAAATTTACTACATAGCTACAGTGGTCAAAACAGCTTGGTACTGGTACAATGAAAGACATAGATCAATGGGCTAGAATTGAGAATACAGAAATTAACCCATCCACATACACCCAACTGATCTTTGACAAAGGGCCAAAGTACACTGAATGGGAAGGAGATAGTCTCTTCAGCACATGGTGCTGGTAAAACTGGGAATCGATACACACACACACACAAATGAAACAAGACCTTTATCTCATACCATATACAAAAACCAACTCAACATGGATTAAAGACATAAATGTAAACCCCAGAATTATAAAGGTCATCAATGAAACAATATGGACAAATTTAAGTTCCCAAATACAGGGCATACATAGACTATAAAATATTTTGAGAATTGGAAAACAAAAGAAGACAAAATAGATGATTGGGGTATACTAAAAATGAAAACAAATAAAAATGAGCATCAAAAGATTTCACCACAAAAGGGAACCCACAGAATGGGAAAAAAATTTTTTTCAAAGACATATAAGACAAGGGATCTTGTCTATAGGAATATAAAATAGGAATATACAACATCTCTACAAGAAAAAGACAAATAACTCAATTAATAAATGGACACAGGACATGAACAGACAGTTCACCAAGGAAAGCATTCAGACAGTCAACAAACATATGAAGAGATGCTCAGGATCATTAATCATCAGAGATGCAAATTAAAACAGCACCAGCAATAACAGCGAAGTTCAAAAAAGCAGAGGACAATAAACGCTGGAGAGGATGTGGAGAGACTGGTACCCTCCAACATTGCTGGTGGAAATGTAAAATTGATCAACCACTCTGGAAAACAGTATGGCGCTTCCTCGGAAAGTTGGAAATAGAAATGCCTTATGAACCAGCAATTCCTCTACTTGTGATATATCCATAAGTATGAGCCAGAACATGAGTAGACATATACATACCAATGTTTATTGCTGCACTATTCACAATAGCAAAAAGATGGAGACAACCTAAGTGTCCATCAATGGAAGAACGGATAAACAAACTTTGATACATACACACAATGGAATACTATTCTACCGTGAAAAAGAACATTGAAGTTGCAAATCACCACGTAACATGGATGAACTTTGAAAGGACAAATATTTGCATAAGGCCATTATTGTAAAAGCTCAAGTAAAGATAACCATACTAAAAGAAACAAAAATTCTTTGTTGGATAGCAGGAGCATGAGAGAGGAGTAGGTAGAGCACAGGTTAGGGGATGACTAGTCACATCATAGCTCAAGTGTTGGAGAGAGAAATATACAAGGAAGGGGTGGACAAGACACCAAAGGGGCGGGGGCTGAAGAACAAGGAACATAGGGAAACACTTAGGAAGGTTTGCAAGGACTAAATGTTGTTGTTTATGTTGTTAGGTGCTATCGAGTCGGTACCAACTCACAGTGACCCTATGCACAGCAGAACAAAACACTGACCAATCCTGGGCCACCCTCACTACTGTTGCCACACTTGAGTCCATCGATGCTGCCACTTGGCCAATCCATCTCATTGGGGGCCTTCCTCTTTTTCTCTGACCCTCCACCTTACTAAACATGATATTCTTCTCCAGCGAATGGTCCCTTCTGACAATATGTCCAAGCATGAGAGACCAAGTTTGGCCATCCTGGCCTCCAAGGAGCACTCTGGCTGCACTTCTTCCAACACGGAGCTATTGGTTCTTTTGGCAGTCCATAGCATTTTCAATATTCTCCTCTAACACCATAACTCAAAGGCATCAATTATTCTACGGTCCATCTTTCACATGTATACAAGGTTATTGAAAATAGCATGACTTGGGTCAGGTACACCTTAGTCCTCAAGCTTTGCTCTTCAACACTTTAAAAAGGTCTTGTGCAGAAGATTTGCCTATAGCAATATGTCATTTGATTTCTTGACTGATACTTCCATGAGTACTGATAGTTGATCCAAGAAAAATGAAGTCCTTGACAACTTCAATCTTTTCTCCGTTGATAAGAATGTTGTTTATTAAAAGGCCCAGTGGTGAGGATTTTTGTTTTCTTTACATTGAGATGTAATCCATACCGAAGGCTGTGCTCTTTGATATTCATCAGTAAATGTTTTTAAGTCCTCTTCACTTTCAGCAAGCATATTGCAGGTTGTTAATGAGTCTTCGTCCAATCCTGATGCCACATTTTTCTTCATAGAACCCAGCTTCTTGGATTATTTGCTCAGCACAAGTTGAATAAGTATGGTGAAAGAATGCAACCTTTTCGCACATCTTTCTTAATTTTCAACCATTCAGTGTTCCCATGTTCTGTTCGAACAACTGCCTCTTGGTCCAGGTACAGATTCCTCAAAAGCATAATGAAGTGTTCTGGAATACTCATACTTTTCAGTGTTGTTCATAGCTTGTCATGATCCACACAATCGAAACCTTTGTGTAGTCATTAAAGCACAGATAAATATCTTTCTGATATTCTCTGCTTTCAGCCAAGATTCATTGGACATCAGCAATGATAATTCTCATTCCACGGCCTCTTCTGAATCCGGCTTGAACTTCTGGAAGTTCTCTGCCAATGTATGCTTGCAGCCATTTCTGCATTACCTTGAGTAAAGCTTTACTCATATGGGATATCAAAGAGATTGTCCAATAACTTTCACATTTCACCTCTCTTTGGAATGGGCACAAATATGGATCTCTTCCAATCAGTCAGCCAGATCGTTGTCTTCCAAATATCTTGGCAGAGATGAGTGAGTGCCTCCTGTGCCGCCTCACTTTCTTGAAAGATTTCAATTTTTAGCCCATCAATTCCTGGTGCCTTGTTCTTTGCCAATTCCTTCAATGCACCTTGGACTTCCTCCTTCAATATCATTGGCTCTTGATCATATGCTACTTCTTAAAATGGTCGAACACGATCCATTTCCTTTTGGTACAGTGACTGTGTATTCCTTCCATCATCTCTTGATGCTTTCTTTGTCATTCAATAATTTGCCCAGAGAATCCTTCACTAACAAAAGTTGAGGCTTGAATTTTTTCTTCAGTTCCCCCAGCTTGATAACTCTGAGTGTGTTCTTCCTTTTTGGTTTTCGGATTCCAGATCTTTGCACATTTTATTGTAATATTTGGCTTTTATCTTCTTGAGGTGATCTTTGAAATTTTCTGTTCAGCTGGTGTACGTCCTCATTTCTTCCATTTGCTTTAGCATCTCTATGCTGGAGAGCAAGTTTCAGTGTCTCTTCTGACATCCACTTTGACCTTTTCCTTCTTTCTTGTCTTCTTAATAACTTTTTGTTTTCTTCATGTATGATGTTCTTGATGTCATCCCACAACTCTTCTGGTCTTCGGTCTTCAGTATTTAATGTATCAAATTTGTTCTTCAGATGATCTCTAAATTCCAGTGGGATATATTCAAGGTCATATTTTGGCTTTTGTGGACTTATTTTCATTTTCTTCAGCTTCAGTTTGAATTTGCATATGAGTAATTGATTGTCTGTTCCACAATCTTCCCCTGGCCTTGCTTAGACTGATGATATGGAGCTTTTCCATCATCTCTTTCTGCAGATGTAGTCAATTTGATTTCTATGTATTCCATCTGGTGAGGTCCATGTGTATA
>NW_006408886.1:1167634-1172757 GCF_000296735.1 Chrysochloris asiatica | reverse complement strand
GAACCTCACGATCAGCAGTTCGAAACTACTAGCTATTCCGTGGGAGAAAGACAAGGCTTTCTACTCCCGTAAAGATTTACAGCCTCAGAAACTGTGCAGGGTCACTATGAGTTGGAACCGACTCCATAGTACTTAACAACAACAACAACAACAACAATCCTTTTTCTATGTTACCAACCTTTGCATTGCAACCACCAATAATGATCAATACATCTTGAATGCTTGTTTGATCAATGCCAGATTGAAGAAGTTGGCAGAATTCTTCTATTTCACCCTTACTGGCTTTAGTGGTTGGTATGTAAATTTGAATAATAGTGGTATTAACTGGGCTTCCCTGTAGGCACCTGGATATTATGCTATTGTAGACAACATTGTACCTCATGACTGACCTGGATATGTTCTTTTTGACAATGAATGCAACACCATTCCTCTTCAATTTGTCATTTCCAGCATAGTAAACCATGTGGTCATCAGATTCAAAATGGCCAGTACCAGTACATTTCAGCTCACTAATGCCTAAGATATCAATGTTTATGCGTTCCATTTCATTTTTGACAATTTCCAATTTTCCGAGATTCATGCTTTGTACATTCCATGTTCCGATTTTCAGTGGATGATTACAGCTGTTTCTCTTCGTTTTGAGTTGTGCCCCATCAGCAAATGAAGGTCCTTCAGTCATTGGCCAGTCATCTTGAGGCAGGGCGGTGTTGGTTGCAAACCCGTATTGGTGTGTCATATCTTGCGCGCTCTTGTCTCGCACTCCTCCGTGCACCCATTGCCCCTATTCCAGGGCACGAACCCCGGCCCTCTTCATTCCGTAAAATGTTGGACTAAATGGGACAGAGGTAAATAGGGAAGTATGCTCAACCTTGGAATAACAAGCTTCTGTGATACAGGGATTGAAGCATAATCTGAATGTGTGAAAAAGGAGAAATAATGTTAAGATGCGTGATTGCCTTATGGATACTGGTTTCCCTTGCCTACTATTGTAAAGTAGACACCTGAGTGGGATAGAAAGGAATATCAGGAAACATGATCACAGAAAGCTTTTAAGGCTGTCTTCAGCCTATAACTGATTGGAATACCAAAAAAGGGTTCTAAAACTTGCCCAGTGGAATCCTAGCCCCATCCAGAACCTTCTGAGGTGGGACATTCCCACTTGAAAGGACATGCAAACCAGCCCAGAGTAGCTATAAGAACAGAAGAGACTTCTCGAAAGAAAGACCAGAAGGAAAAGCAAAAACAAAAATGGTAACCTATTTGGCTATTACAAGAACAAGCAAACTGTTTGCAGGGGAGCCATCAAGGGAAGCAATCAAGTCCCTGCAGGACAAATCTCCCTCCAAGACTGAAACTCAAAGGGAACACATGAGCCAGCATGTAAGCTCATGGGTGATTTCATTGGTCTACTTTTGAGTAGAAGTGGGGGGAAGCAGCAATGAAGATATGGGCTAGGTTCAACCACGTTCTATGACTCTTGTTGACCTTGAGATGAGAGAGAGAAGAGGATGGGATGCTTGGTCTGAAGTTTGGGGAGACTTGGAAACTCCTGACTTGGAAACTCCATAGAAGGCTAAAGCTGAGAGTGAAGAGTATAGCTGATATGAAGTGGGGGGAGGCACACAAGAATGCCCAAACTTGCAGATGATACCTATTTGACCTAGTTTCGACCTAGGATTGAACTCAAGTAGAGGAAAATAAAGAAATTTGATAAAGCAAGTAAGTATAACTTGCTACGATTTGATGAACTTGATCTATACTTATAGATGTAGTAGCTCAAAATACCAACCAAGAAGGAAGGAGTCTTCACTTTAAGGATCAAGCTTATCCCCTTAGAATACAGGGTTGATAGAGACAAACGACTTAGACACTGGCTACCTAAAATGAGGGGTGGGGGTGGCTATAAAGGCACGAAGTGGCTGGCTTGCAAGGTTTCAAAAGAGAGTTTAGTTTTAGAGTGTGTGTCGGGGGGGGGGGAGGTAGAATCCCCACTGAATAGCTTTCATCTTGTTTAGATGGGTCTGGTGAAAGGAGTTGGGGATAGGATTCTTTTGATTCCATAGTGTGTTATCATGACTAATTGCAATTGTCACAACTGTAAAGGTAAAAGTTGTGTTAACAAAAAGGAGGTAGTAGTTAACCTTACATTCCAGGAAGAGAGGGCCCTTGGACCATCAAGAGAGAGGAGCATGAGCAGAACATGAGACCTTAATCAGAGAAGCAGCAATGGAGGCAGAGGTGATGGCATGGACTGTAGACTCACGAGGGACTCTAGATCCATGGAAAGAGCCCCTGAGGAATTAAGAGTCATGGAAAGAGAAAGGCTGTGTGCTGATGACCAGTAGGCTGGCTCGCAGAATGTGCCCTTTGGGTGTTTAAATGAATATATATTCCTGCATGATGTATGCACATAAAAAAAAAAAAAAAGGAATAGAAGTAAATAGTGTTAACTGATAATGCATGGAGGGGATTGTAATCATTGTAATAAAACAAAATACCTTAAGTTGAGTGTAAAACCGATATTCTCCCATGTAAGCAATCACTCAATTTAAAATTAAAGCTTAAAAAAAAATTCCTATACATCCCAAGTACTTAATTTTTCTATAGTTACTCTAGCACTGAAGAGAAAATGGGTCAGTATTTATAAATCATAATGATCACGACAAAAATAAAATTATCATAAAAGCTGAAAACATTATTAAACTCAACACCATTACATGTTTCATTGCTGCACATTTTACAAGATTTACTTTGGTTGCAAAGAATTTTAACCAAACAGAGTAAATCTCAACTTTTACACTGCATTCCAGGACAATTTTAAGCTGGCAATGTAAGAAAATCCAAATGTAGGCATCTTGTATATTTAGGAAATCAAACCACAAAATTATTTGAGGAAAACACAAAAAATAAAGGATTCTGCCTCTTCCCAGAAACAATACTGTCATTCTTTTATTTATGGTTATTTTAAAATATGTCTATGGTGTATAACAAATGTCTTAAAATCCATTTATAAAGGGAAAATAACAACAACAATAAAAAAAAAATGGAACTTAATTGTCTTGTATTTTTAAAGGTGGGATCTTCCTGAATGTTAGAATCACTAGACTTTGTTTTTTCTATCCCTTGGGGAAAAAAATTGCTTCCATACTAATCTTAAACATATAAAGAGCACAAATGAATTGAAGCATTCAGATCAATGTCTCACAGACATTAATAAACATAACTTGGAAAGTGCACAATTTTATAATTGTAAATAAAGTAGCCAAAGCCCACAAACAGTGAATAAAGTGCCATGCTTGAAGAGGTGCAAAAATTGCACCATGAGAAATGAAAATAGAAAGAAAACAAATCTTTCTAGAAAATATGAAGAAATAAGACAAGTGAGAAACATGAAAACCCAAGGAAGAGGTGATTGGAAGACACAGGCTCATACATTATCTCTATTGGTCCACGCACAGTCTTGTATAAGAGGACAGAACAGATAGCATTATCTGTATTTTCCAGGTAAGAAAATTATGGGTCTACAAGTTAAGTTTACATGAATTGCCCAAGACTCTATAACTAGTAAAGAAAGAATCCAGAGAAAAGGAGGAAGACCCCCAAGGAGACGAATTGGCCAAGTGACAGCATCGATCAACTCAAGCGTGGCAACAGTAGTGAGGTTGGCCCAGGATCTGGCAGTGTTTCATTCTGCTGTGCATAAGGTCGCTATGGTTCAGTACCAACTCAATGGCAGCTAACAACAACAACAATATGGATGGTTAGTTCCTTATGTGCTGTGGAGTGGGTTCTGACTCATAGAGACCCTGTACAGGGTTTCCGAGGCTGTGAATCTTTACAGGAGCAGAAAGCCCCATCTTTCTCCCATGGAACAGCTGGTAGTTTCAAACTGCTGACCTTGCGGTTTTCAGCCCTATTTGTAACCTCTACGCTACCAGAGCTCTTTTATATATGCATAAGTATGATGGATCATGAGCTAGGCTGCTAACTGCAGGTCAGCAGTTCGAACCTACCAACCGCTCATTGGGAGGAAGAAGAGGCTTTCTGCTCCCATAAAGAAAACATATAAAGAGTTGCTATGAGTCAGAACTGACTCAAGGGCACACACACACTACCATCATTATCTCTTTGAGAACTCCTGGAGGGCACAATAGGTTAAGCACTCAACTACTAGTCAGAACATTGTTGGTTCAAACCCACTCAGAGGTACCATGGAAGACAGACTTATCAATCTACTGCCAAAAGGTCATAGTCTTGAAAATCTACGGAATGCAGTGGGGTTGCCATGAGTAGGAACTAATTCAATATGGTGAGTATTATTATCTCTTCAAGTATTGTTTCTGCTCCATTATCTCTCATCTATTCTTCTGGGATTCCAACTATGCCTATTCTAAACGTTTTCATGTGTCTTATTATATTATTATACATGTATCTTATTTTCTTTCCTTTATTTTTTATTTTGTTGTTTCTGCATTGCAGTTTAGAGACTTTCTTATGATCTATCTTCCATTTGTCTTTTTAGGTATTATTCAAAATCATTCATTAATTTTCTAACATCAG
This sequence comes from Chrysochloris asiatica, assembly GCF_000296735.1. Lineage (NCBI taxonomy): Eukaryota > Metazoa > Chordata > Mammalia > Afrosoricida > Chrysochloridae > Chrysochloris > Chrysochloris asiatica. The sequence continues at coordinate 1,168,197 of NW_006408886.1, read as the reverse complement.
TTATTATATTTTCCAGCTGTTAGATTTTCACTTGGCTCACTTTTATACTTATCCAATTTTTAATTTCTTTTTCATGTTTTATTGTGAATTATATGATAGTTTACATGAGAGAACTTTAGTTTTACATTTATTCCACTGTATATCGTTTCATTGCCATGGTTCCAATCCTCCCCATGCATCATCAACCCACCAAAGGGTATACCCTATAAACCTGCCCCCTACACTCCCACGCCCCATTCTTCAGCACATAGTCCTTCTCCCTCTCTGGATCCAAAGTCCCCAGCCACTTCATAACTCCACGTCATCGTCTCTGACTCTATCTCGGGCCTTGCTGCTTCTCTGGGTAGGGGTTCCGCTCTCAGCTCTTCTCCGTTGATGGTCCTAGAGACCTCTGCTCCTAGACTGGAGAGTTAATCACTCCCTTCCTTGCTACAAAACGTCTACCTTTACATTTCCAACCCTCACAATCAGTCCTGATAACAATCATTCACTACTGTATCATAAGAGACCCTTCTGCATTTCATTTCATCAGCTCCGCCTAGACAGATTGGATAGTACTCACT
>NW_006408886.1:1166051-1167534 GCF_000296735.1 Chrysochloris asiatica | reverse complement strand
GACCCTTCTGCATTTCATTTCATCAGCTCCGCCTAGACAGATTGGATAGTACTCACTGGAGATTCTGCCTTCCTCCATGCCCCCTAGCTCTAGGTTCCCTCTTGAAAGCTTGTAAGCCAGTCACTTCTTGCCTGTATAGTCCCCTCCCCGCCCCAATTTGGGTGTCCAATGTCCAAGTTTCCCATCTCTGTCTACTCTGTGTGTGGAGGGGTGGGAATGTTTCTTGCTGTAAGGATTTGTTCCCTCTTTAGAGTTATTTCATCCATAGGTGTAGGTCAAGTTCATCAAATTGTATCAGATCACTCTTTTTTTTTTCCTCTTCTTTCTTCTCCTGGTTGAGTTCTGATCATCCATTTGTCAGGGCCAGGTCACGTGGGTACCATCTGCAAGTGTGGGTGTTCTTGTGCATATGACCTCTCTTCCTATCAGCTGGTAGCTTCACTCTCTACTCTAGTCCTCTGTGGCCATGCCACTGACTCTGGGCCCAAGACTCCCCAGGTCTCCCCACACTGCTGGCCAACCAGGTCCCCATTTGGGTCCACAGAAGCCCACCGAACATTGTAGGGCTAAGCTTGCCGCTTCATTGATGCTTTTATCCCACATCCCCCTATCGGCAATGTGTGTGGTCACCAATCAGAGCGCATATTTCCATTGAGTCTTAGTCTTGGAAGAGGGTTTGCATTGAGGGGACCCGACCACTGCCTAGATGGTTCCTGGACAAGCAATTTGTTTGTTCTTGTAGTAACAGTCCATCTGCCTCTATTGTTTTGTTTTTTTCCTGTAGGTCTTTCTTTCAAGAAGTATCTTATGTTCTTCTAGCCGCTCCAGGCTGGTTTGCTCGTCCTTTCAAGTAGGAGTTTCCCATCTCTGGAGATCTGGATGTGGTTCAGGCTTCTACCTATAGTCTTATGTATTGCAAAGGCTCAGCAGGAAGCCTCCTTTACTGGGCACTATGTAGCCCCATTTTAGGTATTCCAATCAGTTATAGGCAGAAGACGAACTTACAAGATTTCTATGCTGATGTTTCTGACTATTCCTTTCTCTCCCCCTCCAGTGTCTATTTTATATTATAATGCAAGGAAAACCAAGATCCAAAAGACTGCTGAGCATATTAACATTATTCCCCCATTTTCCCCATTTCAACCATGAGTCAATCTCTGTATCCCAGAGTCCTGTAGTTCCAAGGTTGTGCATACATCATTTTTTATCTCTGTCCCACTTAGCCCATTCAAACATGCCTAATTGTTCTCCCATCTGCTTTGTTCTTCCATTTCCCCAGCACCCAAACTTTCCTGGGTCTAATCCCTAACCTGTGCTCCACCTTCCCGTCCCTCTCCTCATCCACCACCAACTTCCCAGTAATCAACAAAAAATTCCCCCTACCCCCCTTTAGTATGGTTTCTTTTTTCTTAGTTTTTTACAGTAGTGGTCCTATGCAGTATTTCTTTTTGTGAGTTATCCAATTTTTAATTCTTTTTTTTTT
>NW_006408886.1:1141858-1156383 GCF_000296735.1 Chrysochloris asiatica | reverse complement strand
AACTCTTCATAGTATTCTGTTATTATCCTTTTGATTTCCTTTGGTTCCGTTGTGACATCACCCATGTGATTTCTAATGCGCGTTGTGTCTTCACTCTTTTTTCTTTTTTTAGGTTTGCCAATGGTCTGTCGATTTTATTATTTTTTCAAAGCACCAGCTTCTTGTCTTGTTGATTGTTTCTATAGGTTTTCTGTTTTCTATCTCATTTATTTCTGCTCTGATCTTTATTATTTCTTTCCTTTTGGTGACTGTGGATTCCCTTTGTTGCTCTGTTTCTAATTGTTGTAGATGCCGTGTTAATGTGTTAACCACATTGTTGTTGCTAAGTGCCATTGAGTCAGTTCTAACTCATAGTGACCCTATGTAGGGTTTCTGAGGAGCAGCTGGTGGATCGCCACGTTAAAACTGAAAACTTAAATATTTAGAGATGCAAAGCTCTTAAATTCAGCAATCTGACAAAACAGCACCCTTTCTTACAATAGTGGGGCATTGGTGGGTCAGTGGTAGAATTCTCACCTTCTAGAAAAGAGAGCTGGGTTTGATTCCAAAATATGCACCTCATGTACACCCATCTGGTTAGTAGAGGCTTGCAAGTTGCTATGATGCTGAACAGATGTAGCAGAGTTCTCAACCTAAGACAGACTAGGAAAAAAGGCCTGTAAATCTATTTCTGAAAATCAGCCAATGAGACCCTACAGATTACAATGTTCTGATCCCCAATTGATCAAGGGCATTACCCAGGATCCGCAGCATTTCATTCTGTTGTGTATGGGATTGCATGAGTTAGGGATGACTAAACAGCAGCTAATAACACAACATCTTGTAGTAGTACAAGTGGCAAACCAAAGAACAGACAGCAAGGAGCAGAGGGTGCACAGGGTTGTGCCTTAGGTAGGCATGGGAATATTACTGGAAGGGAGGCTGTAAGGTAAGTCAAGGAGAAAGGAAAGAAGGATCTCATGAGTGTCAAAGCTAGGACTGACTCCTTGATGTATGTTTACAAAGAACATATGGTTCTAGGATACCATCCACCCTAAAGACCCTGGGTCTAAGGACTTCAGGAAATTTGGACTTGAGGAAATAAATATTTTGAGATCCAGGCCCAGAAATCTGATAAATTAACACCCACCTCCCCACCGCACCCCCACTTACAGAAGTGCAGGCGGTGGTGCTTTAGTGTTAAAATTCTCACTTTCTATGCAGGAAACTGAGTTTCAATTCCAGATCACTCCACCTCAAGCAAAGCAAAGCTCCCAAGTGAGCCACATTTTAAGAACCACTGGTTTAAACTAATGATTATTAACCTTACCTGTTTATCACCTAGAGAACTTTGACAAAGTTCTCCCCCAGCTTCTTCAATGGTACATCACTTTACAAAGTATTACCCTGTATATAATTAAGTTCTTACAAAAACTCCACTGGTCAATTGTTGTTGGTGTTGTTGTTAAGTGCTATGGAGTTGGTTCGGTCTCACAGCAACCCTGTATATGGTTTCCAAGGAGCAGCTGGTAGGTTAGAACTGCCCATCTTGTCATTCCCAGTCCAGTGCTAATCCTATAGCATCACACCAGGAGTCCATCATTATCATTTACATGAGGTTCAATGTCAGGTCTCCATCCAGATCTCTGACTCTCATATGAATGTTCAAAAAGAACATATGTCCTTCATCTTGGACACAATTAAACACACACTCACAAAATCCTTTATAGCAAGAAAATACTTATTAAGAATATAGTTCCTGTCTTATATTTAGTTATCTAGTGCTTCTATAACAGAAATGCCACAAATGGATGGCTTTAACAATCATGAATTTAATCTTTCACAGTTTTAAGGGCTAGAAGCTCTGGAGAAAGATCCTTTTCTCCTTTCAGCATAGGTAGGTGCAGCATTCCTTGGCTATCTACATACATCTTGGCATCAATCTTTTCCTGAATCTAGGAGTTTCACAGTGCAGGAATCCAAGGACCAAAGGCACAGTCCACTTCCTGTTCTTCTGTCTTGATGGTAGTAGGTCCCTCCTTAGGAGTCTTTCATAAACCAGATCAGAGTGGTAATGTAATTAAGACTGGTATATTCCAACTCCATATCATCAGCCAAAACAAGGCCAGGCAGACTGTGGAATATATTGTTCATTTGCAGGTTCAGGTTCAGACTACCAAAGACGAAAATTAAAAGATCTCTACAAGATCCAAAATATAATTTTGAACATATCCCACCTGAATTTAGAGATTATCTCAAGATGAAATTTCATATATTTACACACTAATAGCTAAAGACAAGAAGAGTTGTGGGATGACATAAAAAACATCATACAGGAACACAGCAAAAGGTTATTAAGAAAACAAGGAAGAAGGAAAAGACCACAATGTACATCACAAGGGATTCTGAAACTTGCTTTCTAGTGTAGAGATCCTAAAGCAAATGGAAGAAATGAGGAGCTAAAAGAGCTGAATAGAAATTTCAAAGGACAGCTTAAGAAGACAAAGTCACATATTATAATGAAATATTCATTAGAATATTGGAGTTAGAAAACCAAAAGGGAAGAACACATTTATCATTTCTCAAGCTGAAAGAATTGAAGAAAAAAATCAAGCCCCAACTTGAAATACTGAAGGATTCTATGGGCAAAGTAAGTCCTGGTATGGTGCTGTAGGATAAGCACTTGAACTCAGTATCACTTTGAATCATAAAGTTGTGGTTCAAACTCACCAGCTGCTCCTTGGAAACCTACATAGAGTTGCTAAGAGTTGGAACTGACTTATAGGCATTTAACAACAACAACAATGATGCAGAAAGATCATAAGAAGATGGAAGGAATACACAGAGCTATGGTACCAAAGGGAAATGGTTGATGTTCAATCATTTCAAGAAGTAGCATCTGATCAAAAGCCAATGGTACTGAAGGAAGAAGTCCAAGGTGCATTGGCAAAGAAGAAGGATCCAGGAATTGATGGAATACAAACTGAAAAATTTTAACAAAATTGATGTAGCACTCACTCATCTATGCCAAGAAATTTGGAAGATAGCTTCACGGCCAATTGATTGGACCAGATCCATATTTGTGCCCGTTCCACAGAGAGGTGACCCGATGGGATTCAGAATTCATTGGACAACATCATTAACATCACACACAAGTAAATTTTGCTAAAAGTAATTTAAAAATGGCAGCAACAGTACAGTGATGGGGAACTGTTAGAAGTTTGAATCAGATTCAGATGAGGACATGGAATGAAGAATACCACTGCTGATTTCAGATGGATTATGGCTGAAAGTAGAGAATACCAGAATTGACTGTGCAAAGGCTTTCAAATGTGTGGCTCATGACAGACTATGGATAATATTTCAAAGAATGGGTATTTCAGAAGACTTAATTGGACTAATGGATCTATTGTACATAGACCAAGAGACAATCATTCAAACATAACATGGGGACACTGAGTAATGGTTTAAAATAAGGAAAAGTGTGTGCCAGGGTTGTATTCTTTCACCATACTTATTCAATCTGTATTCTGTGTAAATAATCCAAGAAGATGGATTATATAAAGAAGAATACGGCATCAGGATTGGAGGAAGACTCACAATATGCAGATATACAATATGCAGATGATGCAACCTTGATTGCTGAAAGTGAAGAGGACTTAAAAAACTGAAGATCAAAGACCACAGTCTTCAGTATGGGTTGTACCTCAATGTAAAAAATACAATGGACCAATAAACAACATCATGATCAATGGAGAAAAGATTTAAGTTGTCAAAGACTTCATTTTGCTTGGATTCACTACCAACATTCATGGAAGCAACTCCCAAGAAATCAAATGACGTATTCCATTAGGCAGATCTGCTGCACCAGACTTCTTTAAAGTATTCAAGAACAAAGAGGTCAGTTTAAAGACTAAAGTACACCTGACCCAAGCACCTGACCCAAGCATATGAGGTTATTGAAAATACCCAAGTCTTTTCAATAACCTCATATGCATCTGAAAGTTGGACAATGAATAAGGAAAACTGTAGAAGAATTGATGCATTTGAACTATGGTGTTGGAGGAAAATATTAGAAGTACCATGCACTGCCAAAAGAACAAACCAATCTGTGTTGGAAGAAGTATATCCAGAATGCTCCAAGGAAGCCAGGGTGACCAGACTTTGTCTCTCATACTTTGGACAAAGAACCAGTCCTTGGAGAAGGACATTATGCTTGGTCAACTGGAGTGTCAGCGAAAAAGAGGAAGATCCCCAAAAAGATGGGTTTGTACAGTGGCAGCAGCAATGGGTTCATGCGTTACTGTGATCATGAAGATGACGCAGACCATGGCAGTTTTTTGTTCTATTGTGCATTGGGTCACTATGAGCCAGAACCAACTGAACAGTACCAAACAACAACAACAATATCCTATCTTTAATTCTTTTATTCATTTATTGCATCAAATCACATTATGGGGTATAGCTATATCTCAACTGCCAAACCACTGAGAATCCTGGACCAAATTGTCCTTTTCCTGCTCTTGCTCTTGCATGCCATTAATAGAGTTTGAAGGAGAAAGATGAGGCTTTCTCCTCCTGCAAAGATATATAACCTCAGAAAGCCTACACAGAGTCACTATGAGTCAGAACTGACTGGATATCACATAACAACTCCAAGGTGGGCAGGAATTTCTAGTTCAGCAAAATTTCAGTCATTCAGGTCTCAATCCTTGGGGTGGTTTTCTGTCCTACTGGCTGCAAAGGAATGTTGCACCACTGAATTCTAAGAAAGCCAGAGTCACTGATATACTGGGAATGAGAAAATGTAACTGCCAGAGATTCCATCTCTCTCTTCATTTCAGCTCTAAGAAGATCCTTGTCACCATGTCTCTTTCTCCATGAGTTTTCAGATAAGTTAAAGGAGAAGGGAGACAACTTTTGAATGAGGAAGAAGAACAAGTTCCATAACTCCTTCACTTCTGTTTTCTTATAATAGCCCTCAACACTTCTTAGCATTTTCAGAGAGTAGTTTATCCCAATGTAGAAACTCTGCATAGCAAAGCAGAAATTTCAGTTTATCTAATGAGTCTTAGAAGGTGTCTGAATTTTTTTTCTTAACTCGCACTTCCTGCCAAAGGAACCAACTATTCCTTTGCCACCTTTCTTTCTTCACAAGCAACATTTGTGTGGGCTCTTGGTTGGGGAAAATGGGTCACTGAGTGACACCGATGCAGCTTCCATTTATCATGATGTTATTTATTGCTCTAATGGTGAGGATTTTTCTTGGTTGGAGTGTCAGGTCCACCCAGAGAATTCTCAGAAGCAAGGTTTGTGATCTACTTCAAAAAATAACCATTGAAGACCCTACAGAGCACAATTCTACTCTGACTCATATGCGGTCACCATAAGTTATAGCCAACTCAGCAACAACAAGTTTTTGGAAGGCACTAAGCTCTAAACTTCGGGTTTTTATTGTTATACTCTGTAACTTTACAAGATACTAATATCCACTGTTTCTTAGTATTGTAAATAATTGGTAAAGATTGAAAGGGTAACATTTATTAAGATCCTTTCCTGTACCCATTTATTATTCAGTCCTAATGAAGTAGGGTTAGCTCCATTTTACAGATTAGGAAACTAAGGTTCAGGGCAGGTGAGCAGTATTCAAACACATGTAGTTTAACTTTAGACCTAGGCTCTGAACCATGAGTATGTCCACAGCCCCTAGCATCTTCAAGGCACTTGCTTCAACACTACGTGTCATTATCCTACAAAAACAACTAAAACAGTTAACTTATACACAATATGCTAGTGCTCCCATTCTTTAAAAAGTGCTGTGGGAAACAACAAAAGAGCAAACCTTGAGGCAGTCAAGAAATGCTTCATGAGAGAGGACATTTGAGTTCATCTCAAAGGATGAGTCCAAGCTTTCCCAGTGAGGAAGGGGTTGAGGGCAGGTCAAGGGGAATCAGAACAAGCCCTAAGCTTAGGACCTGGAATGGAATTGGGACATATGGGGAAGGGAAAGTGGTTTGGTTAGCCAGGCCTGGCCAGGCCAGGAGCAGAAAGGGAGTTTAGTGGGGCAGTCTGTGATCCTGCTGTAAAGGATGGGTGAGCTCATCTTGGTCCACCAGTTATCATGTCAGGCCCTATGTGAGGTCCTGAGGATGCAGCAAAGGACAACTGGATTTTTTTCCTAAAAAACAAAAAACAAAAAATTCCTGGAGTGCTGGAGAAGGGGCAGTTCTTATGGAAATAACATTAGTTTTTAGTCTCAATTACAAATTTGAAGTTAAATATTCCTTCAAGACTCTCCTCATGATTAGCTCACATTCCCTGGGGCAAGCCCACTGGGAATCTGTTGGTCAGTGGAGACCTACTGCAGATAGGGATGAGGGTAACATGTCATGGGACTCTGCTCTAATGACAGTTGTTCTGAGTAATCCTACAGTAATCATTCTCTGAGCTCTGAGATATAGAACTATCACACAACTTTAACTGAACAAAACCTATTTAAAGTTAGGAAACATGAATACTAAACCTAAAGTAAGGAAATGAAGTTAGTATTGATAAAGAGCTACAAGACAAAGCATATTCAATCTTTAGAGTAAGCCTCTAGGGAAGATCACATGCAAGATCAGAAAGCAGAGAACTGGAAATTTCAGAATTCCTTTTAAGATCTTTTTTCAGGCATTTCAGAGTTTTTCCCTGTGACATTTTATTGCTGTTGTTGTTAAGTGCCATCGAGTTGGTTCTGGCTCATAGCAACCCTGTATAGGGTTTCCAAGGAGGGAATGGGATTTTTAACCACTGAGCTTGTGGCTCAAACTGTTCTTACATCCAGTGCTTATCCTACAGCATCACACACATTGTTGTTGCTATTGTTAAGTGTCTTCTAGTAGGTTCCAACTCATAGCAACCCTGTACAGGGTTTCCAAGGAGTAGCTGGTGAGCTTGAACCACCAACCTTGTGGTTCAAACTGACCTTCAGGTCCAGCAAATTAAGCCACAGTGCCATACATTATTAAGGGCCCTATAATTTTATTAGAAACCAGCTCCTCCATCCATTATCATGTCTGCATACTCTGATTCAATAGGGAATCCAACACAAGTGAATGAGACTGGTCCAATTCACCCTGTCTGCACTCTTCCCTCCTTATATCCTTAGTAATAGATTTAAGAACTAACAAGACAGTTCAGAGGCCATTAGAACAAATGCAGGAATGTCCACCTGAGAGTATTGGTCTGAGCAGACAGGAGGGAGAAGGAAAGTGGGCACATTCCAAGAGCTCCTTCCCTCAGCTCAGCTTTGTTGCTGTTAAGTGCCATCAAATTGTTTATTATTTATAGTAACCCTGTATAAGGTTTCTGTTGAGCAGTTGGTGGGTTTGAACTCCGACCTTGTGGTTGGCAGTCTAGTGCTTATCCTATAGTGCCACACCAGTCCTCAGTTTTAGGTTATGCTATTAATCTACCTCACAAAACTGTTCAACAGAATGGCACAGGAAATCAATCCTAAAGTACGTTGGAGAAAATGTTTAACAGGGAGTCTCAGATGAAAGGTAAGACAAGACAATGATTCAACCGTTACTTGCCTCAACACTTCCTAGATTGTGCTCTTTATACCTGTGCTTTCATGCTCCTTTCTGACTATACCCTCCTATATCCTGTTAGGGGCATCAATAGATCAGAGCTACATTACTCAGAATGTGATTCCATTGCCATTATTTCTACCACCACTACAAACCAAAAAAAACCCTACTGCTATCTAGTCAACTCTGATTCATAGCAACATTATAGGGCAGAGTAGACCTGTGCCATTGGGTTTCCAAGGCTGTGATCTTTATAGAAGCAGACAGTCACATCTTTAGGTTAGTCACTGAACATTTTAACCATTAGGGCTCATACCACCACCACTGTTGTTGTTAAGTTCCTCCAAGTCGGTTTGGACTCATATTGACCCTGTATAGGGTTTCTGAGGAATAGCTGGTGGGTTTAAACTGTCGATTTTGTGGTTAGCAGTCCAGTGCTTATCCTACAACATCACACTAGGACTCCCACCCATAGACAATTAAAAAATAAAACACTTTTTCCAGTGAGAGACTAGGCTATGGACCTGAGAAGCAAGAGAACACATCTCCCCTAATCTTTACCAGTTGTGCAGCTCCAGCAAATCTTTTGTCTTTGGTCATCTAAAATGAAGGTCAGACATGGACCATATACTTCATAGCATCTATTAGCCTCTAAAATCATAGATTAAACTTTATACATATGCAACTTTTTCTGGAAAGAAGGTCTTTCATCAGATTCTCAATGTAATCTACACCCTAACCCTTTTCAAGACCTGCTGAAACAGGAGAGACCTCTAAGTCCTTCTAGTCTAAAGATGCACATTTCTTCATTTCAGATACTTCTGTTTCCTGTGTTGGTGTTAAAAGCAACATGAATCCACAACTCAGAAAGGGCACAGTGACGACTGCTTTCCATCTCATACCCATAACTGATCTCAAAGATGAATATTTCTGTTTACTCTTTGGCTGTCCTGTTTCCTGTTCCCAACCACCAGGGGCAATCTGGTGAATTCAATGATGTTGCTGGTCAGTTAGGATGTCATGCAACCCCACCCTCAGTGCTGCACTTTCAGAGAAAGGTTCTGGCAGCAGTCACACATATACACACACATACCTTAGACCTCGGGATCAGAAGTTCCAGATTTATCACTTGGATGGCATTGGGAAGGTGAAAAAATGTCTACTGTTTGTACAAGTCCTAGCAAGTTGCTAGGTCCCTCCCCTTGTGGAACTCCTGATGCAGTGAAGAATATACACAAGTAAGCTGGAGATTCCAATACTCTGGGATAAATACTATGATAAGACAAATAAAGGGACACCAGCCCACATTTTCAGGATCAGGGAAGGCTTTGTGGAACCCAAAGGATGCATTGGCCAAGCAATGTGGGGAGCAGGACTAGAGGACAAGAAGAGGAAGAGAATTCCAAGCAAAGGGAACAACATGAAAAAGGCCAGCAGAGTAAGAAAGTCTGTCTAAATAGTTCTGTTTAATTGGAGACTTTTCTACCTGGGAGCTAAAGAAACGAGCATCTCTCCATAAGCACACGAATGGCAGATATCCAGCCCTTTCTAACCCTTCCTTTTCCCTACCTCCTTCTGACCCCACTCCAACCTGAATGATTTGGCCTTGAAGAGTTCCTCCTACTCTCTGCAAATATCCTTACAAGGGAGATGAAGTGCACACACAGATGAAGTGCACACACACACACACACACTCATACAAATACTAACTAACAAAGACACACACTCACACACAGACACACACAAACCATGCAGATATGACTGTTATGGGTCATTCTACTGTCAACTTGGCTAAAGCTAGGGATTCCAATTCCCAAGATCCTCCTCTGAAAGGGTTTTGGGTTAAACCAGGACAAAAGAGGATTGTGCAGGAAGGAGCATAGGAAGCAGAAGGCCCTTTAGCACACAGATATGAACTGACTCTCCTTCCCAGCATCAGTCCCAGGTCCACCATCCATGGAGCAGTACAGAGGACATGGGTGCACAATACAATGACCTCCACAGCTAGGCATGCCTCATACTCATAGACTAACAGATAAACCCATCAAGGGGGGAAAATCTAGGAACAAAATGGGAAGAAGATACAGAATTAATGTGCAAAGGATCAGATAGTAAGCGCCGGTGTGAGGACTGCTTACTAACCAGTACAGAAAGGACTGACAGGAGAGTCAATAGTCTGGATCCACACTGAGATTTGTATAAGCCATCTGGTAGGGTGTTTGGCCTTTGCCTTGAGGACAATGAGAACCAATGAAACCCATTCAATTATGCTGGAAGCAAGCCATTTAGAAATCTTTTCGTACATTTATTAAATTTTTATTGAGTACCTATGTGTCAAGCATTACCATGAATGATTGTAGCCTGATTTAAGCCTCCCATTTTGATGCTAAAAGTCCATAATTAGAGCTTGACTTAACACTCAATGTTCAACTCTGTGGGTCAGATCAAAGGGAAAATTAATTACAACTAAAATAAACTTGAAAAGTTAATCTCATCATACCACTTACAAATGAGTTAACACTCAAGACTTTGAAGACCACCAAGTCAAGGTTCTGTGTAATATAAATAGTTAACTGTTGTAATCCCTTAATCAAGATATTGCTTTTTAGTACCCATTTGACCTAGCTTGGATGGCTAATTGACTAGAATTTGAACTGAGGAAGATAAAAATGTTTGATACCATGAGCAAGTGCAAATTGCTACAATTTGACAAACTAGAATTTTGCCTAAAATCAAAATTCCAACCATGGTAACAATAGTTAACATGTTAAGTTTATTCTGTGCAAGAATCTGGCATGGTGGTGCTGTAGGATAGGCACTGGACTGCTAACCACAAGGTCAACAATTCAAACCCACCAGTCACGCCTTGGAAACTCTATACAACTGGAACCAATTTGACAGCACTTAGCAACAACAAGAATGCAAAATTCTAATTAAACTTCAGGTCTTTGAACGGGATCAGTAATGGCCAGTGAAGCAAACCTGGGAGAGACCAGAATTTGCAAGACATGAGTGACAGGAATGATTCTGGAAAAGGAAAAATTACATGTGGAACCCCTGGAATGGGTGACTAGGAAGACAAGTAATGAGCACTTTCAGGAGACTGATGCAGGAAGCTAGATTACTGCAAGCACCGTGATAACCAACACACATTTAAAGAGGCATGGGTGACATCATCTCAGAGCAGGGCATTACTATTTCTGATTCATCCAGACAAGAGATTTGGTTATTTTGCAAAGTGAACACTGCCCGTTTTCTAAAAGGAAGATTATGTGTCTAGCAGGGCATTGACCCATAATTTTCCCCGTTTTGGCTATCATTTCAGGCACCCACATTTTGCAAATTCTAATTCATCCAACTTTTGCCTGTTGGTCAAAACTGAACCTGGAAGAACTAGTTTGAAGCCCTGGTTAATTAATATTATCTAACTGAATCATCAATCCAATCCTATGAGAGATGTTCTAGTATTACTCATTGTGGGAAAACAGGCTTAAGAGGTTAACCAGTTAAACCTAGTTTGTGCCTTAGGCGCTGAAACTCTTGACCTCCAGACTCTAGCTGCTGTCTCCTCATAAATACTGTCTGGATTCCCAACCCTATGATAAGTCCTGGAGATGCAAACATATATAATGATACATTTACACTTTCACTCACTAAACATACACAGTAAATTTACAGGTTATGAATGTCTTACACACAACTCCTAGTTGCCCTTTAATATAATATAAATATGCCCTTACTTGAAATGATTGAACCAACACCCGTCACAAAAAATTCTTCATCACAATCACTTGCATTTGTGGTACATGCAGCTTTTAAATCATTAAAAAGGTATTGAGGGCAGAGGGAGGCACTTCCTGGACCAGGCAGTTCAGGTAGGGCTCCGGGGAAAAGGGGCGGAATCGCACATAGAAAACCTCTGTCTAGCAGACAGACAGCCTTTGAACAAACATAAGATCTTATATTTCAACATTCTGAACACTTTTTTTTCTTTTTTTAAGATCAAATTGCTAAGGAATTACAGGCATTTTCAGCTTTTGCCTGCCTGCATGCAGCTCCCGCTTCCGCACCTGCACCGGCGAGTGCCTCTGCCCACCGCAGACCTTGAAATGCATGGCTAGAGCAACCCCACTTAGAAGGCTGCATTTACAGAGAAAAAGAAGCATACACTAACAAAGCCTAACAAATAGAGAGGGATATCGGTGCGGATATCAGGAAATTCAGGGTACCCACGGTACAGAGAGACAGAGAGAAGCATTTTTCACGTCATCAGATACGGACAATACCTCCCTAAAGCCACTAACCCCAGCCCTCTACTGCCCCGGCCTAGACCAGCCCTCTGCCAAGCCGCCGAGGCTCAAAAATGCCCAAGGCACAGGCCCGCCCACTGAGGGCAAGGCCCTCCCAAGGCCCAGACACTCCCACTGAGGCCAAGGCCTGCCCGGAGGCCCAACCCGCCCACAAACTGGTCACAAAGGCCCAGGCCCAACCAAGGCAAAAATTGACTATGAGCTACTGCCGCATAGCCAGCTCGCTAAGGCCCAGGGCCTCTAAAGCCGAATCCACCATGTAGCCTGGTCACCAAGGCCCAGTGCCCATGAGACCCAACCCGCCCTCAGCCCGGTCCCTGAAGCACAGGCCCCCCGAGGCCTAATCCGCACAACCCGCCGACTGAGGCCCAAGCCGCCCAATGCCCAGCTGTTGATACCCAGGCCCCCTGAGGCCCAAACCGACCGCATGAGGCCCAAACCACCCGCCCAAGGCCCAACCCTCCTGCAGCCCGGTCGATGATGGCCAGGCCCCCAGAGGTCCAAACCACCTGCCCTAGGCTCAAACCACCAGCACGAGGTCCAAACGGAATGCTGCCAAGGACCAGGCCAAAAAAAAGTTACTCTGAGTTAAGCAATAAGGAGAGTGAAAAGGGAAGACCAGATCCTGATCACATCTTCCTGGAGGTAATCAGAAAACATAAAAAATTACCAAAACACATAATTAATTACTAGGGCCACAGATAAACATTAAACATGTCCAAGAAGCAAAACAAGATGACAATACCGGCACATGTACAGAAAAAAGATAAAATATCTGAGACAAACGAACCAGAAGTAGACTTTCTCTCCATACTGGAAGGAGGGCAGGCCTTGGAGATACCTGAGAAATAATTCAGAAAAATGATTATAAAATGTCACAAAACACTTTAAAATGGAGTTGAGAAAAATTAGGAAGAAGTCAGGAAAGCGCTACAGGAACAATCAAACAAGGTAGATACAGCATTGGTAACAATCCAAAACCTACAGAAAGAGGTTCAAACAATCAACAACAAAATGGCAGAAATAGAAAACTCCCTGAAAGGGCAAAGGAATAGAATAGATGAGATGGATGGTAGAATCAGTGAGCTGGAAGACAAGTCTCTCAATTACCACTAAGATAGAAGAACAAACCCAAAAAAGGGTAAAAAATTCAGAGGAAGGTCTAAGATTCATGTCAGACAACATGAAGAGGAATAACCTAAGAATTATTAGCATTCCAGAACAAAATGAGTCACACAAGTCCACAGAGGAAATACTCAAAGAACTACTGGAAGAAAATTTCTCTAACATCCTCAAGGACAAAAAGATAGACATCTAAGAAGTCCAACAAAGTCCAGGAAGGGTGGACCCCAAAAGAAATTCACCAAGACGTATCATAGCCAAGCTCTCCAAACTCAAAGACAAGGAGACACTCCTGAAAGCAGCAAGAGAAAACAGAAGGGTCACATACAAAGGCAAACAAGTCAGACTAAGCTCAGACCTCTCAGCAGGAACCATGCAAGTGAGAAGGCAATGAGGAGACATATATAAAACCCTGCAAGAAAAAAATTTCCAAGCAAGAATCCTTTATCCAGCAAAGCTATCAATAAAATATGAGGGTATAATCAAAACATTCCAAGATAAACAGAAGCTATGGGATTTCACCAAAGCCAACCCTGCCCTACAAAACATCCTAAAGGGAGTTCTGTGGACCGAGAACCAACAAGAACAGACAACAACCAGAGATTGATGTACATGGCAGCACCTCCCTGAATTAAGTCAACAGAAAGAAGAAATGTTAACAAAACAAAACTATAAGAACAAACTGAGACACTCTGGGAGGGCAGCCTATGACCAAAACAAGTACAATGCAAAAGGAGGTGAACACGTAGGAACAGAGATCCAGACAATGAGAAGGTCAGGTAGATTACAGGATAAAATAGACAGCACTAAATTGACAGAGAATTCAATCGGCCATAAGGGAACTTCAAAGAAAATTAACACTTCACAGAATACCAAGAGAATGAGAATCCAAGAAGAATATGAAAACATTAAAACTATAAGGACATGTACAAAAAAGAGCACACAAATCATGAACTCAACAGAAAAAGGCAAACAGAACTAAGAAGCAACAAGACCACACACAAAAAAACGAATATAATGACAACAAATAATCAATACCTATTGATAATTACATTGAATGTAAATGGATTGAATGCACCTGTTAAGAGACAGAGGGTGGCAGAATAGATAAGAAAACAAGATCCTTCAATATGCTGTCTGCAAGAGACGCATCTCACACACAGAGACAGAAACAGATTAAAAGTGAAAGGATGGGAAAAAATATACCAAGCTAACTGCAATGAGAAGCGAACAGGAGTGGCAGTGCTAATCTCAGATAAAATAAACTTTAAGGCAAATGCCAGCATAATAGATAAAGATGGACATTATCTCATGATTAAGGGGACAATTGAACAAAATGAAATAACCATATTAAATATATATGGTCACAATGAAAGAGCACCAAAACAGCTAAAACAAAGTCTAATAGATTTGAAAAAAGAAGTAGATTAATCCACAATAAAAGTGGGTGACTTTAATACACCACTTTCAAAAATGGATAGAACAACCAGAAAGAAACTTGACAAAGACACAGAAGAACTAAACAACACAATCAACCAAC
>NW_006408886.1:1136791-1138891 GCF_000296735.1 Chrysochloris asiatica | reverse complement strand
TGCAAAATGGTCCAACCTCTCTGGAAAACAATATGGCGTTTCCTCAGAAGTTTGAAAATAGAAATACCTTATGATCCAGCAATCCCTCTACTCGGTATTTACCCACAACAAAAAAGAGTCACAACACGAGAAGATATATGCACACCAATGTTTATAGCAGCAGAAGATAAATGCACACCAATGTTTATAGCAGCATTATTTACAATAGCAAAAAGATGGAGACAGCCAAAGTTCCCATCAACTGAAGAATGGATAAACAAATTGTGGTACATACACACAATGCAATATTATGCTACATTGAAGAATTACAAGGAAACAGTAAGCCACCGCATAACATGGATGAACCTTGAGGACATTATGCTGAGTGAAATTAGTCAGTCACAAAAAGAGAAATACTGCATAGGACCACTAATGTAAAAGACTAAGAAAAAGAAATTATACTAAAAGGGGTAGGGGGAAGTCTTTGTTGGTTGCTGGGATGTTGGTGATGGGTAGGGGGAAAGGGGGAGGGCAGAGCGCACGGTGGGGATTGGACACAGGAGAGCTTGGGTACTAGGGAGGGGGGCAATATACAGGGAGGGAAAAGGAAGTAGAGAAACGGGGTAGATGGGAGAACAATTGGGCATGTTTCAAAGGGCTAAATGGGACAGAGATAAAGGACGATATATGCACAGCCTTGGAACGACAAGGCTCTGAGACACAGGGATTGAGTCATGGTTGGAATTGGGAGGGAATCATGTTAAGATGCTTGAGTGTTTTTGTTTGTTTTAATCTGGGTTTCCCTTGCATTATAATATAGAGTAAACACTAGAGAGGGAGAGAAAGGAATAGTAAGAAACACCACACTAGAAGGCTTGTAAGTCCGTCTTCTGCCTATGACTGATTTGAATACCGAAAATGGGGCTGCAGCGTACCCAATGAATGAGGCTTCTTGCGGAGACTTTGCAATACAAAAAATTATAGGTAGAAACCGGAACCACATCCAGATCTCCAGAGATGAGAAATCTCCACTTGAAAAGATGAGCAGACCAGCCTGGAGCAGCTAGAAGAACAAAAGATACCTCTTGAAAGAAAGACCTGCAGGAAAAATGGAGGCAGATGGGCTGTTACTACAAGAACAAAAAAATCGCTTCCCTAAAAAACATCAAGGCAAGTGGCCAGGTCCCCTCAAGGCAAACCCCCTTCCAAGACTAAGACTCAACGGAAATGCACGCTCTGATTGGTGACCACACACATCACTGATGGGGGGAAGTGGGGTACAAGGAGCAATGAAGCAGCAAGCTAAGCCCTACAGTGTTCAGTGGACTTCTGTGGACCCTGTTGGGGACCTGGTTGGCAAGCAGTGTGAATAGACCTGGGGACTCTTGGGCCCAGAGTCAGTGGAGTGGCCACGGAGGACTTGAGAGGAGAGTGGAGCTACCGGCTGACGGGAAGAGAGGACATATGCACAGGAGCGCCCACACTTGCAGATGATACCCATGTGACCTGGACCGGATGACTGGATGATCATAGCTCAACCAGGATAGGAAAGAAGAGGGGGGAAAAAAAAGTGAGCTGATACAGTCTGATGAACTTGACCTATACCTATGGAGCAGCGACTCAAAGGGAACAAATCCTCGCAGCAAGAAACATTCACACACACCGCCACACACAGAGTGGACGGAGAAGGGCAGCTTGGACATTGGATACTCAAATGGGGAGGGGAGGACTACAAAGGCAAGAAGGGACTGGCTTACAAGCTTTCAAGAGGGAGCATGGTGGAAGGCAGAATCTCCAGTAGGTACTATTCAATCTGCCTGGGCAGAGCTGATAAAAGGAGATATAGATGGGTAACTCGTGATACTGTAGGGAATAATGCTTATCAGGACGAATTATGATGGTTGGAAATGCAATAGTAGAAGTTTTGTAACAAGTAAGGGAGTGATTAATTCTCCAGGATAGGAGCGGATGCCTCTGGGACCATCAATGGAGAAGAACTGAGAGCGGGACCCTACCCAGAGAAATAGAGATGCCTGAGATGGAGACAGAGATGATGACCTTAAGTGATGAAGTGACTGGGGACTTTGGACCCAGAGAGGGAAAGGGACTGTGGCAGAAAAC
>NW_006408886.1:1126742-1136691 GCF_000296735.1 Chrysochloris asiatica | reverse complement strand
CTGGGATATACCCTTTGGGTGGTTGATGATGCATGGAGGGGATTGGAACCATGGCAGTGAGATGATATACGATGGAATGTATGTAAAAGTAAAGTTCTCCCATGTAAACTATCATATAATTTTCAATAAAACATTAAAAAAAAAAAAACTTTATTCGCAATAAAAAAAAAGGTATTGTGTCTTTTCTCTCACTAAAAGCAAAAAATAACCCACTGCCATTCTGTCAATTGTGACTCACAGAGACCTTTCAGAGCAAAGCAGGGCTGACCCTTAAGGTTTCCAAGGCTGTAAATCTTTATGAAAGCAGACTGTCACATATTTCTCCCTTCAAGTGGCTGATGTGTCTAAACTACAGACCTTTGAGTTAGCAGTCAAGTGTTTATTGCACAACTGGGTTTCCTTCTTGCACCAAAGTAATGCTAAATAAGACCTGCATACACCTGTTCCAACTCACTTACAAATTCAATTTAAAGACACACTTAAGAAACAGAACTGTTCAAAACCCAAAGGCTTCCTGTACTAGATGTGCAAACCATACCAAGTTTGATGTTGTTGTTAAGTGCCTTCGAACTGGTTCTATCTAATTGATGGCGATCCTGTATAGGGTTTCTGAAGCACCGAACTGCCAGCCTTGCGGTTAGCAGTCCAGTACTTATCCTACAGCACCACACCAGAACCCCGGTTTGATATTAGACACTGGAGATTCAATAGGCTATACAAGAGGCTTCAAAAAGTTGGTGGAAAACTTGAATTAAAGATAATTTAATTTTCCTACTTTGGTGAGTGTCAACTGGGAGAGTATTGGATGAGTACTGAGCAGCCATCTAAGGTGCAAACTATTGGTCTCTCCCTGTCTTGAGGTAAAGAAGGGTGATGAAAATTGAAGACACTTGGAAACAATTAGTTCAGTGGACTGATGGAGCATGGGAATATCAGTCTTTATGACTTTGTGATCAGAAGAACTAGACAGTGACTACCAAAAGGATCATATTAGAAGATCCTGGATGGAGTGGGAGGAAATGTGGAACAAAACTCAAAATCAGTTTTGAGAAAAAAAAAAAACAGATTTACTGACCAGATAGGTATTAGTGAAATCCAAGTCTGTGGCTCTTATTTACCCTTCAGGTCTACTCACCCCATGGCTAAATTTTTAGTCAAGCAATAGGTAGGTATTTTTGTTGTTGTTGTTAAGTGCCATGTAGAGTTGGTTCTGACTCATAGTGACCCTGTATAGGGTTTCCGAGGAGCAGCTGGTGAGTTTGAACCACTGACTTTGTGGTTCAAGGTCAAAGTCCAGAAGGGTTTCGAAAGAGTAATGGAAACAAGAAACACAGGGAGGAAGTGGGTTAAGTGTTGTTATGTTGAGGGGATTGTAATCACTGAAATGAAAGGAAGTGTAAGATTTGTTAAATGAAAAACTGATAATCTGCTCTGTAAGCCTTGGCTCAATTCACAATAAAATGCAAAAAAAAAAAAAAAGATAATTAATGTTTTTAATGAACTTTTTGCAGCCCCCTTATATTTTATTCTATGAGTACATAAGATAAACAAATATGAATTAAGATATGGTGCCAGACCTCAAGGCTTTGATATCCCAGAAGGTAGAGTTTTGCTCTCAATTCATCTTCATGACACAGGGTGATAGTAGTCCTGCACCAGGCCCAGGGACAATCAACCCTCACATCCTGGGTGCAACTGCTCAGGCCCCAAGGATGATTTTTGTGACATACCACAACTCTTCTCACATTTTCAAGTATGCCTTATGTATTATGCATTGGCATATGCCAAAATAACTTTCCTTTACTTTGAATTACACTCACATGACTTAATAGCTTACTGAATAAAAGTATTTATTCTTGCATTTGATTTTCACACAATTCTGTGAAGTTTCATTATTCCAATTTTAAAGGTAAGAAATTGAGACCAAGTGCAATCCACAGTGACAATGCTGGTTAGAAATGAGGTAGGGCCAACTCCCAGGTCTCCATCTTCTAATTCTCTCCCAACACTAAAATGGTCTTCAGTCTACATCTGAGTTCTAAAGAAGTCAACAAAACCTTACAGACTCTCAGCATGTGGAATCTAGAGAAGGCTTAAAAACAAAAGAGAAGTCCAATACTCAGAAACCTTAAAGTAACAGCTGGCTAGTTTCTTGTAAATGAGAAGTTTTGATGAATTTTTATTTTAAAACATAATTTTATACAAATAAATGTAGACAACTTGGTAACAAATACAGAGATGTTCTCACAATGATGCGAGGATAGCAGTGTTTGAATTTCATGTACGGACACCATGCAACTACACTTGTGGATACATCAACATTTAAGGAAATTTATTTTAGAGTCAGAAAAAAAAAGTATGCCTTATACTTATGAAGACATGAACTGCCCCTATTCAACAACAAAAAGACAAACAACCCAATTAAAAAATAATTAAAGGCCATGAACAGACAGTTCATCAAAGAGGATATTCAAGTAGGCAACAAACACATGAAAAGATACTCAGGATCATTAGATAATGTTGTTGCTAGGTGCCATCGAGTTAGTTCTAACTCATAGTGACCCTATGTACAACAGAAATGCTGCCAGATCCTGTGCCATCTAACAATTGTTATATTTGAGCCCACTGTTGCAGCCTGTGTCAATTCATCTTGTGGAGAATCTTACTATTTTTCATTGAACTACTTGCCTAAACATGATGTCTTTTCTCTTGATAACATGCCCAATGTATTTGAGATGAAATCTTGTCATTCTCTTTTCTAAGAAGTGTTCTGACTATACTTTTGCCAACACAGATTTGGTTGTTCTTCCATGGTATATTTAATATTCTTCACCAACATCATAATCAAACAGCAAAATTTTTCAGTTTTCCTTATTCACTGGCTTTCACATGCATATGAGGCTATTGAAAATATCATAATTGGGGTCAGGCACATCTTAGTTCTCAAAGTGACATCTTTGCTTTTCAACACATTTGCAGCAGATGTGCCTAATACAATATGTCCTGTGATTTCCTGATTGATACTTTCATGAGTGTTGATTGTGGTCCAAGTAAAATTAAATCCTTGACAACGTCAATCTTTTTCTCCATTAGAGGTGCAAATCAAAACTAGGAGATGCTATTTCACTCCCAGATAATATGCCACTAATTAAATTTTTAAAAAAAAAATAGGTAACAACATATGTTGGCAAGCATATGGAGAAACTAGGATCCTTATTCATTCCTAGTGGGACTATAAAATGGTACAACCATTATGGAAAACAGTATGGCACTTCCTCATAAATCTAAGGAATGTCTTATGATCCACCCATTCCACTCTTAGGTATATACTCTAGATATCTACTAGGGTATGTACAGACATATGTAGACAACTGTGGTGCTGTGGGGTAAAGCACTGGACAGACCACCACAAGATTGGCAGTTCAAACATATCAGCTGCTCCTCAGAAACTCTCTATAAAGGATCGCTATGGTCAGAACCAACTTTACGGCACTTAACAACATATTCACTGCAGCAAAATTCACAACAGCAACAGCCTTGTTGTTAAGTGCCATCAAGTCGGTTCCGACCCATAGTGACCCTATAGAGGGTTTCTAAGTGCCATTAAATGGATGAATGTGGACATACATCCAATGGAATACTACACAATCATAAAGAACAATGATGAGTCCATGAAATAATTAAAACATAGATGGATCAGGAAGACATAATTCTAAGTGAAATAAGTCAGTCATTACTGGGGACAGCATACGCAGACCCTGGGTTGATCAGTGGCAGCCCCATTGAACCACCTCTGAATATACTCAGTTTAACCCAGATGCTCTTCTTCCTCCTGAAAGTATATAGGAATATTAAGAACAATGTAGCATTTTAGGTATAGATAAATGAAGCCTGGTGCCTGAGATCTTGCTCACAAACAAAAGTTTGCAAAGTGTACAGAGACAGCTTGGCTCCTTTCAGGAACCTTGCTTTATGTTATGTATCCTTAAGAAACTGCACATTGCTACTCTAGATCATTTAAGCCTAAAAGTTAATATATAACAGCTTGATTGAACCTTTTTTTTCTGTAAAAATAAAAATGTTAGATTGTTAAGAAAAACTATGAAAATATCTTAAAAGTTGTTCCTGTGAATCATTATGTCCTGTTTTGAATGATTAATCACATTTCAGTTTCATATCCTGTCTTAATCACATCCTCCCTTTGTGACATCCTCCCTGAGTGAATTACATCCTTCCTTTGTAATAAATCCTTCCCTAAAAAAAGAGAATAAAAGGCTGAGGTAGAGTGAATTCTGCAGGCAATGCTGTGCAATGCTAGGCAAAATGTTTGCACATCTGTCTACCTGCCAGCTTGCATCATATCTGTGTGTCTGTCTTTTTTGTATATATTTCATCTCTTTCTTTCTCTATCACTTTCGCCGCCAGATCTCCCTTCTTTGTGACACCCACACTTCCTTGTCGAGGCGGGACCCTGACATAGGACCTCGACAAGTCACATGAAAACAAATATTGGATGATCCCACTTTTATAAGACAAGAACATATATATATATATATATACAGAGTCCAATGTTCTTTGGTGATTACCAGGAATGTACAGTTGGAGAGAGGAAATCACTCTACATATCATAGATATTTGTTATTTTTGGTGGTAGATATGCGTGTAATGAGTAGAGCTTGACCAAAGTAAACGATTCCACGAAGGAGTACACAAGAGAAAAGATGTTTGTGCTTAAGAATTTGACATATATAATTTGACAACACCAGCAATTACCAAAAATGAGTATATAGCCATATACATATGTAAATGGATTAAATGTGTCAGTCAAGAGACATAAGAGTAGAATGGATAAGGAAACAGGATCTTTCAGTATGCTGTCTACAAGCTACATAGCAAAATGACACAGCCTAAATGCTCATCAACAAAAGAATGGTTAAACAAACTTTGGTACATACACACATGGGATACTAAAAAATGTTGAATAATGACGAATCTGTGAAACACCTTACAACATGGTTGAAACTGGAGGAAATTATGCTGAGTGAAATTAGACAATCACAAAAGAGCAAATATTGTATGAGACCAATGTCGTAAAAAGTTTTTTTTTTTAATGGTTTTCTTGATAAAAGAAACAATCTATGATGGTTACAGTGGGGTAGGAGAGGAAAACTTATTCACATCCTAGATGGTAGACACATGTTACATGGGTGACAAGGTAGGCAATATACAGCAAGAGGGAGGTTAGCAGGAGACACAGGGAGGAATGTAATAGTTAAGTGAATAGAGATAAATGCTGTTAATTGTTGGTACATGGAGGAGATTGCAACCATATAATGAAGCAAAGTATATGATTTGTTGAAAGAAAACTGATGATCTGCTCTGTAAACCTTCACTCAATTAACAATAAAAAGTTGAAATAGAAAGTTAAACTATCTCTCCTTTGAATCACTGAATATTCCCAGAGATATTTTGGATAAATATTTTATATGTGGTGTACAGATTTCATAAAGTAATGGTCTCAAAAGTACTTCAAGGATATGAACAGACATAAGACCACTGTTGTAAAAAGTTAAGAAAATATTTTCTTACTATATGAAAGAGTCTATGATGGTTACAGAGTACTTGGGGGATGGAGGAAGGTAAAAATTAAGTGACTAGAAGTAAATACCGTTAACCGATGGTATATGGAGTGGAACGAAATCATTGTAATGACACAAGGTGTATAATTTGTTGAACGTGGTGGTGATCTGTTTTGAAAGCCTTCACTCAATTCACAATAAAAAGGTTTTGTTTTTGTTTTTTTTTAAAGTGCTTTGACTGCACATCCCTAACTGTAAAAAAATTTTTGCAGCTCTCTGGGCTTGAAACTATATTGTGGCAAGGTGGTCACCAACAAGGTCAAAGTTGTTGATAAATGTGGGACCTGTTATGGTGTCCCCCTCAGGAAAAAAAGCAAAGAAAATTGCTATCAGCCAATTCTGTATCAATTTGGCTTTGGCCAGGATTCTAAGTGGTTTAGCAGTTAAGATGTAGTTATCACTTCCATGATGAGAACTACCAAAGTGCAATTATTCCCATGATGTGATCTGATATGATCAACCCTGATCTGATGTAACTATTCTATGTGTTGTACAGCCTCACTTCTATGATGTTAATGAATTCAGATGCAATCTCTATAGGGTTAGGCTGTATTTGAGATACAAAATTAGGCTCTTTTGAGATATAAAAGGAAACAGAAGGGAGCAGAAAAAAAGGGACCTACTACCACCAAGAAGGAATCCTGATGTGGCACTGTAGGATAAGCACAGGTCCTCAAGGTCAGTTTGAACCCCAAAGTAGGCAGTTCAAACTCACCAGTTATTCCTCGGAAACCCTATACTGGGTTGCTGTGAGTTGGAACCAACTCGATGACACTTAACAACAACAACAACAACCACTACCACTAAGACAGAAGAGCTGGAAGTGGAGTACATCCTTCGGTCCTGGGATCCCTGCATTGTGAAACTCCTCAATCCATGGGAAGATTAATGCAAGACATATAGAGCTCTCCAGGTAATGTTGAGGCTATAGACACTGAGGAGTCAAAGATCTATCTCTAGAGTCAATGCTCTGAATTGGAACTTCTAGCTGCCATAACTGTGAAGAATAAATTTCTGTTAGTTAAAGCCATTGGCTTGTGGTATTTCTCTTATAGCAGCACTAGATAAGTAAGACAGATGCCAAGTACATTTGTTCCTTCTGCAGCAAAAGTAAAGCAAAGAGAAAAGCTGTGGGGATCTGGCACTGTGATTCCTACATGGAAACAGTGCTGATGATTCCTCTGCCATCACAAGAAAGTCTGCCATCACAAGACTAAAGGAATTGAAAGGCCAGTAGAAGCTCCACCATTTGAAACTTCTCTAGCCTGTAATAGTGGGTTAACTTAAGCAATGAGTTTGCAGGCACCCTTAGTATGTGTATATTTATTTTCAAATTGTATACATGTACTGCCATACCAAGATATTATGGGACATATAACTTACACAGAAATAGATTTTTTTAAATATATGGGTATTTTACCTTTCCTGCAAACAAAATTATGAATGTTATGGAGCATACAGAGAGCAAAATGATGAAACGTTCTTAGATATTATCACACATCTTAAAGCAATGAGTTTTTGTCCCTGGGGGCTCAGGACCATAATCTCAGGGGACACCACGGACAACTGGCATAGTATAGTCCACAAAGACAGTGTTCTACATCCTACTTTGGTGAACAGCGTCTGGCATCTTAAAAGCTCATGAACAGCCCCTAAGGTGTAGCTATTGGTCTCTCCAAGTGCAGATGATAGAAGACTGATGAGAACTAAAGAGGCTTGGACTCAATTAGTTCAAAAGGTTAGTGGAACATGTGAACATCAGTCTCCACAACTCTGAGACCAGAAGAACTACTAGGTGTCTGGCTACCACTACCAACTGCTCTGAAAGGGATCACATTAGAAGGTCCCAAATAGAATGGCAGAAAATGTGGATCAAAACTCAAAACTAGTTTTTAAAAATAAATTTAAAAGACTGGGCTTACTGGTAAGAAAGAGACTTAGAGGAGCCTGAAACTATGGCCCTCAACAGCTCTTCAGGTCTGGAAAGAAATTCACCCTCGGTGCCCGATTTTCAGCCAAACAATAGATGGGGGGGAAACAAGACTAATAAGGAATGCTTATCATGGAATGATCAATTCATTCAAAATCCAAAGGACAACATTTACCTAAGAACAAAGTTGAGAAGGGATGGGAAGGTGGACAGAATGGAAACAGGCACCACAGGAAGCAGGATAACTGCTTTTGCATCGAGGGGACTGCAAGGTGTAAGATTTGTTGAATGCAAAAATGATGATCTTTTCTGCAAACCTTCACTCAATTCACAATGAAAAGTTTTTTAAAAAAATAAATTTATTTTATTCAAAGACGATGTGAAATCTTATATCCCATGAGTATCCTACCAGCTATCAGCAGAAACAATTTTTTTAAAAGAATGAAATTATGTCAATCATGACTGTCCCAGTATTGTGCCGTCAAAGTACAGAAATCAATCAGATGCCAAGGCTGATGTCAGACTTCAACCATCATCCTGATCTCAAGAGTTCATGCTTCTGCCCACTGAAATAACCTTGTGCTATCACTTAAGAGACTTGTAACAACCACAGGTAATGTGCTGGTGGAGATTAAAAATGAAATCCATCTTCTTGCTTCACAATAATGGGGCTTACTTTGAGAACTAGTCTTGATTTCCCATCTACATAGAGGCGTGGAACAGTCTAAGATAAATCTTGCTTAAGCTAGAAGCATACAATATACAGGCTAGAGACAGCCATTTTCAAATCCTTGTGGGTAGTGTTGTTGCGACCATCAAGTTGGTTCCCAATTCATGACAGTCCCATGAACAATGGAACAAAAGGCTGCCCAGTTCAGAGCCATCACCATGATGTATTATGGATCTGACCATTATCATCTGAGTTTTCATTGGCTGATTTTCAGAATTAGACCATAAGGCCTTTTTTCCTAGTCCATGTGTTTCTGGAAGTTTCATGGAAAATTGCTCAGCATTATACCTGCTGCTCAGCATTATATCCTGGTGTGGCACTGGGAGTCTTGGTGTGGCGCTGTGGGTTAATGCACTGGACTGCAAAGTCAGTTTGAACCAGAAGGTCAGCGGTTCAAGCTCACTAGCTGCTCCTTGGAAACCCTATGTACAGGATTGCTATGGGTCGGAACCAACTTGACGACACTTAACAACAACAATACCTGTTGCCTTCAAGTCAATTCTGACTCATAGGAACACTATAGAGCTACAGTGTAAAGGTTTCTGTAACCTTTACAACAGACAGGCAGACGATGGCCACACTAGCACACTAGCCAGGAATCAAAGCTGGATCTCCTGCACAGAAAGTAGAATTCTATCACTGAAACAGCACTGTCCTGTGGATGGAGTAAACAAGGGAGGAATGGAGCAAATGTGCAAAGAAAAGGTAAATTAGACAGCCAAAAGAGAGCACTCCACAAGCGCTAACAATTCTAGTACTTTCCCATTTTCCCTGCATGCATCCCTGCTTTGGGGCTCCATGGAACACCTGGATCTGTTTGTTTGCTTACCGAACCTTGGGATAAAGTGTAATCTCCTGGTGTCCACTAGCACCTCAGACCCAGGCTTCTTTGAAACTTGGCTCCAGAGGGAATACTGACAAAGATTTTATACATGAGTTCCTATGTTATTACACTGCCAGCCTGCCTTCCATTTGTCCCCTGCACATTACCATTACACCATTGCATCTATCATTTTTCACACACACTAAGACAAGATTCCCATGTGAGTAAAATTTTACTCAAGGTAATACAGAAATGGCTGCAAGCATACATTAACAGAGAGCTTCCAGAGGTTCAAGCCAGATTCAGAAGAGGCCATGGAATGAGGGATATCATTGCAGATGTCCAATGGATCTTGACTGAAAGAAGAGACTATCAGAAAGATGATTACCTGAGGTTTATTGACTATACAAATGCTTTCGCTTGTATGGATCATGACAAGCTATGGATAACATTGCAAAGTATGAGTATTGCGGACCACTTAATTATGCTCATGAGGAATCTGTAACTGGACCAAGAGACAGTTGTTTGAACAGAACATGGGAACACTGAATGGTTTTAAATTTAAAAAGGTGTGTGACAAGGTTGTATTCTTTCACCATACTTATTCAACCGGAATGCTGAGCAAATAATCTGAGAAGCTGGGTTCTGTGAAGAAAAACGTGGCATCAGGATGGAGGAAGACTCATTAACAACCTGCAATATGCAAATGATACAATCTTATTTGTTGAAAGTAAAGAAGACTTAAAACACTTACTGATGAAAATCACAGCCTTCTATATGGATTACATCTCAATGTAAAGAAAACAAAAATCCTCACCACTGGACCA
>NW_006408886.1:1125311-1126479 GCF_000296735.1 Chrysochloris asiatica | reverse complement strand
GAAAGCTGGACAGTGAATAAGGAAGGCCGTAGATGAATTGGTGCTTTTGAGTTATGGTGTTGGAGGAGAATATTGAAAGTGCCATGGGCTGCCAAAAGAACCAATAGGTCCATTTTGGAAGAAGTGTACCCAGAGTGCTCCTTGCAGGCCAAGATGGCCAAACTTTGTCTCTCATACTTCGGACATATTGTCAGGAGGGAAGAGTAGCTGGAGAAGAATATCATGCTTGGTAAGGTGGAGGGTCAGAGAAAAAGAGGAAGACGCCCCCAATGAGATGGATTGGCTGAGTGGCAGCATTGATGGACTCAAGTGTGGCAACAGTAGTGAGGTTGTCCCTGGATCGGGCAGTGTTTCATTCTGCTGTGCATAAGGTCACTATGGGTTGGTATGATTCAATAGCACCTAACAACAAGTCAAGTTGGTATCTCTTAAATTACCTTTTTTTTTGTTTTTTATGTCCAAGAAGAAACTTAATCGTGTATTGCTCCGGCATTGTGTTTGGAGAGGCAGTCATATATCAAAGTAATGCTTTCTCCTATCTAAAAACAGTCGAGAGATAACAAACAAAATGGCGGATCGGGTGGAAGTACAGTAAAGAGCTCCACCAGCAACAACACAGAATACCGGACCAAGCAGGTTCAGGGGATGGTCCCAGAACTCTGAACCACATATAAAGGAATATTTAGAAGGTTGGAAGGCTTACAGCTGAGGGAATTTGTGGCAAAAGCAAGAAATCCATTGCTTTCTAGTTCAGAATGCTCAGCTGCTCCAAGAGCTGCCATCTTGGGTGATACCAAGTGGGGTAAGGATCAGAGCAGTCACAGACGACTGGCAGAACCATGGAGATAAAAATGTGGACATTCTTTTCTTTTGGTATCTGTTCATTGGTCCCTAGCTGTCTGAGCGCCTCCATTCTGTTAACTATAGGGGTTCCTGAGCTAGCGGACACCCCAGCCCCACCCTTAGAGGATTCTATTATGCATGCGCACAGATCGCCTCAAAATTTAAAGAGACAGTTTCCAATTAAAAACAAACAGCCACAGCTGGCCCTGAACTGTTTATAACTAGAAAAAGGACCTGAACGGGGATTGTGGAGTGGGACAAGCAGACAAAAAAGGAAATAGGCCGAAAATTAAATCCTAAATTATGTCAAAACGACCAACAGTGG
>NW_006408886.1:1092274-1125011 GCF_000296735.1 Chrysochloris asiatica | reverse complement strand
ACACTATACAATGGAGTTGAGAAAAATAAGGAAGAAGTCAGCATAGTGCTACAGGAGCAATCAAATAAGATAGATACAGCATTGGAAACAATTCAAAACTTACAGAAAGAGGTCCAAACAATTAATAATAGAATATCAGAAATGGACAATACACTGGAAGGGCAAAGGAGTAGAATTGAGGAGATAGAAGCCAGAACTAGTGAGCTAGAAAATAAATCTCTCAACACTACTAAGATAGAAGAACAAACACAAAAAAGGATAAAAAAAATCTGAAGAAGGACTAAGATTCATGTTGGATAACATGAAGAGGAGTAACATAAGAAGAATTATTGGCATTCCAGAACAGGAATAATCACATGCGTCCACAGAGGAGATAGTTGAAGAGTTTCTGGAAGAAAATTTTCCTAACATCGTGAAAACTGAAAAGATAAGCATTCAAGAAGCTCAATGAACCCCAGTATGGATAGACCCTAAAAGACAATCAAGCTCTCCAAAATCAAACATAAGGACAGGATCTTGAAAGCAGCTAGAGAAAAGAAAAATATAACATACAAAGGCAAGCAAATCAGATTAAACTCAGATTTCTCAACAGAAACCATGCAGGCAAGAAGGCAATGGGGAGGAATATATAAAACCCTGAAAGAAAAAAACTGCCACCCAATAATCCTGTACCCAGCAAAGCTGTCATTCAAATACGATGGTTTAATCAAAATATTCCAGGATAAGCAGAAGCTAAGAGATTTTGTCAAAGCCAACCCTACTATGAAAAAGATCCTAAAGGAAGTTCTGTGGACTGAGAACCAAAAAGAACACACAACTACAGAATGATGTATGTGGCAACATCAACCTGAACTCAGTTGACACATGGAAGAGTCAAGAAGAGAATAAATTTATAAGAACAGAAGATTTGGGAGGTCAGTCTATGATCAAAACAATTACGATGTGAAAGAAGGTAAACACAGAGGAATAGAGATCCAGATGGTGGGAAGGTCAGGTAGATTACTGGATACAATAGACTGTCTTAAATTGAGGAAAGAACTAATGGAATATAATAAGGTAACCACAATGGGGTTGAGGTAGGGTGTTTAGTTTGGGTGTTGGGGAGGGCAATCCAAGAAGCGGGGAGAAGACAGAAGAACAAGATAGATAGGGGTACACTGAGATAGGTTTGCATGGCCTAGTGGGACAGTGGAATAACACGGCTCTGGGATACAGGGATCTAAGTATAGCTTGAAGAGGGTAAATAATACTAAAATCCTTGACTGCCTTATGAATATTAGTTTCCCTTGCCTACTATTGTAAAATAGACACGAGTGGGATAGAAAGGAATGCTGGGAAACATGGTTAGAGAAAACTTGTAAGCCCGCCTTCAGCCTATAACTGATTGGAATACCTCAAAGGGGTTCTACAACTTGTCCAGTGAAATAGGCCTAATGCAAAGCCTTTACAGAGTACAGGACCTTAGGTGGATCCTGAGTCCCATCTAGAACCTTATGAGGTGAGACATTCCCACTAGAAAGGACAAGCAGACTGGAACAGCTACAGTGACAGAAGATACATCTTCATGATGAACCTGACCTATACTCAGAGCAGTGGTTACTCTAAATACCAACAGAGAGGGAAAGAGTCTTCACATCAAGTATCAATGCTATCCCCTCTAAGCACAGGGTAGATAGGGATAGGTAACTTAGACATTGGCTACCTAAAATGAGGGAGCAATAAAGACACAAAGTGGCTGGCTTACAAGGTTTCAAGAGGGAGTTTAGCTTAAGAGTATGGGAGAGTGGTGACTGCCCCCACCTTCTGTTGCTTTATTGAATCTCCTTGCTGCTGCATACAGATGGTGGCTCACTTGTTCACACCACCCAGCATGCTGTGTGAGGGGGTATGGAATATCAACTTCTTGCCCAGTCTTCTGAAACATTAATGTGACTTTTCCATTAATGTTTGACTGGAGCAGGGTAGGTATCACCAAAAATGTTTTGCCGTCGTTGTTAAGTTAGCTTTCCTTGTCCTTTTGGAAGACAAAAATACTTTTCTTGGAGATTTTTTGTTTTTATTTTTAAATCTGTGTCTATTGGTGGTTCTGCCCTTCCTTATGTGGGAAGTACACCTTCCAGGGAGTAGATTCCAACTTACAATGACCTTATATGGGCTTCTGAGACTGCAATCTTTGAAAGAGCATACAGTCCATGGAGCTGCTGGTGAGTCTGAACTGCCAGCCTTATGGTTGGCAGTCCAGTTCTTATCCTACAGCACCACTAGGGAGATGTTGTTGTTGTTGAGTGTCGTCGAGTCGGTTCAAACCCATGGCAACACTGTGGGGGTTTCCGAGGAGCAACTGGTGAGCTTGAAGCACCAAACTTGCGGTTCAAACTGACTTTGCAGTCTAGCACATTGACCCACAGCGCCATACCAGGACTCCACTAGGGAGATAGGAAAGGCAGTAAGGGAATTCACTGTCATGTCATTTTCTAAGCCTACTTTTTTTTTCTAAGCCTACTTTTGATGCTCAAAATCTCTTTATACAATTGCTGTGAGTTTTTAAGGATGATTTTTTTTTTTAATTGTGTGAGAAAGAATATGGGCTACTCCAGATTAAATTAAAATTGTGTGATAGAAATGGATGTACTCCATGTTGAAGAAACATGGAATTATTCTTAAGTAGAAGAAAAGTTTTAAAAGATCCACAGGAATGAACCACAGAGTAGCACCTCACTGAGAAAAGTAGCAGCAGACAGAACTTAGAGTGAATTCTAGGTCGTATTGTCAAGTTTAGAAACATGAATATCACTGGTTACTATCTCATCTTTCCTTTTTCCTGGTCCTATTTCCTTCAGCTCTCCCTGATACTGCTTCCAGACTTATAATTCAGCCATTTCCCCTTTTAAGACCAAGACCAAGAGGACAAAAAAAGGTGTGACGTGAATGAGAAGTCATTTCTACTTTTGTAGGAAAACTTCTTTTTGAGATAATTGGATTTTATACCCTTTAAACATGTGAAATTCTCTGTACCCTATCAAATGAATTTCGAAGTGGAAAAAGAAGAGAAGAGACGTGGAAAAAAATTAAATAGAAGTTATAGAAAATGGCAGTAAGAAAAGGAAACAAAGATTTTACCCAAGCTTTGGCAAGATCCCTGGAATTATGTACTAAAAGTGGCTACCTATATAAAATTATTTAGACCAATCTGGTAGGGCATGTATTTATTGCATCTTAATTTGGAGTCTTGGTGTGGCGCTGTGGGTTAATGTTCTGGACTGCAGGGTCGGTTTGAACCGCAAGGTTGATGGTTCGGGCTCATCAGCTGCTCCTTGGAAACCCTATGCAGGGTCTCTATGAGTCAGAGCTGACTTGACGGTACCACACAACAACAACAACAACAACAATTTGAACAAATATATCAGCAACCTATGAGCCTAGAAAGATGGATATTCATTGCAAAATTCAGTGTTTGTAGAGACTTCCACCAACCAAAAGATAGACTAAAAGATAAGACTAGACAAACAAAGCAGAACAGGAGTCCTGGTGTGGTGCTGTAGGATAAGCACTGGACTGCTAACCTCAAGGTCGGCAGTTCAAACCCCCCAGCATGGTTGCTGTGAGTCAGAAAAAACTTGATGGTACTCCATAGCAATAACAACAGGTAAAGTAGTCTTTGTCCTAGTTTTACACATGTGACATCTACATGTTTGGTTGGTCGTGTGCCTTGGAGTCAGTTCCAACTCATAGAAACCTCTATAGGGTTTCTGAGGGTGTAAATCTTTACAGGAACAGAAAACCTCATCTTTCTCCTGTGAAACAGCTGGTAGTTCCGAACTGGTGACCTTTTATAACCACATCTGCCCTCCTTTGTCCCTAACCACAGTCTCTTAATCCCTTTGTCATTTCAAGGGTGTTGTATAAATAGAAGTAACCTTTACTACTCACTGTTGTCGAGTTGATTCCAATTCATCACGAACCTACAGGACAGAGAAGAATGTTCCATGCGATTTCTGAAGCTGTCATCTGTACAAAAACCAACAGCTTCATCTTTGTCCCGTGCAGTTAGGTTAAAACTGCCAACTTTATGGTTAACAGTCCAATGTTTAACCCAATGTGCTACCAGTGTCACCTTTATCACTGTTCAGTGCTGTTGAGTTAATTGTTCTGGCTCATGGTAACTTTGTATGGGGTTTCCTAGGCTGTAAATCTTTGTGAAAGCAAGAAAGCCTCTTCTTTCTCCTGCAGAGCAACTGGTGGGCTCGAACCACCAACCTTGTGGTTCTCAGTATAGTGCTTATTGTTGTTGTTGTTGAATGCTGTTGAGTCAGTTCCAACTCATACTGACCTGAATAGGGTTTTCTAGGAGCAGTTGTTGTTGTTGTTAATTACTGTGGAGTCGGTTCCGGCTCATAGTGACCCTGCACAGGGTTTCCGAGGCAGCAAATCTTTACTGGAGCAGAACATCTCATCTTTCTCCCGTGGAACTGCTGGTAGTTTCAAACTGCTGACCTTGAGGTTGGCAGCCCAACTCATAACCACTACACTACCTGAGCTCCTTAGGAGCGGTTTGTGGGTTTGAAATGCTGACCTTGTGGTTCACAGTCCAGTGCTTATCCTACAGTGCTATACCAGGAGTCCCACCTTTAGGATTAGCTTTTTTTCATGCAGCATAATTCCTTGAAAATGAATCCAGATGGTTGTGTGTATTAATAACCTGTTCATTTTCACTGTTAGTATTCTACAGCATGGAAATACCACAGGTTAACTATTGGCCCCTATTGAAGAACATCATGATTAATTTCATTTTGAGGTTATTAAATCAGAGGCATGAAAAAAAAAAGAGTATGGGGGAAAAAAAAGAGTCCCCACTGAATAGCTATTATCTTGTCTAGATGGGTCTGGGGAAAAGAGATGGGGATAAGATTCATAAGATTCAATGGTGAATAATTGTTATCATGACTAATCGCGACTGTCACAATTATAAAGGTATAAGTTTTGTAACAAAAATGGGGCGTGGTTAATCTTACAGTCCAGAAACAGAGGACCCTAGGACCATCAAGAGAGGAACACACAAGCAGAATGTGGGACCTCATCCAGAGAAACAGCAGCACCAGAGATGGAAGCAGATATGAGGGCATGGAGATGGGGAGTGGCTGAGGACTCTAGATTCATGGACTAAGAAGAAAAGGACTAAGAGCTGGTGGCCAGGAGCAGACTTGTAGAATGTGCCCTTTGGAGATGTAAATTATTATATATGCCTGAGTGGGTTTTTTTGTTGTTGTTGTTTGTTTTTTAAAAAAAAGCTAAAGTGGATAGAGAGAAATACTGTTAACTGATGGTACATGGAGGGGATTATAATCAATGTAATGAAACAAGGTATATTATTTGTTTAATATAAAGCTGATGATATGCCCTGTAAATTTTCACTCAATCCACAATAAAAACCTTAAATTAAAAACAACAATAACAAAAAATACAGAGCCTGAAAATGATCATTTATGGTCTGATGTCAAGGCCATGTCAACATCAAAGTCCATCTAGCAAAACATCAGGAATATTTACCCTGCCATATTTCACACATGAATGTACTTAATCTATGTCATGGGCTAGCACTGTGGTTTAAAGGTACACATACATTCCTAATTTAACTTACAGAAAAAGATGTGCACATCATTTTTCAGTGTTCACTCCAGCATTTCAAAAATATAACTGACTGACTGCATACATTTAAAAGTCAGATAAATGTTAAGAAAGAAAATTACTTGTTCCACGAGTGAAGTCATTACTCTGGTTTCACTTTGGATTCTCTGTATGACTCTGGGGAGCAATGATATATTGTTACTAACCACCATCTCCTCCCCTCACCTCTTCTCTCTCAACGAGACAGGAAGATTGCAGTTATATTGCGGCAACCAGGCCAATAGTTTGCAGATAGTAATTTAGTCAGATGACCCAAAGGAAGTAGTTTCCTCACTCAGTTTGAACATAAAAGATTTTGCAGGCCTTCTCTAAACTCATATATAAACCTTACCTCCACCATAATCAGACTTCAACACTTAACTTCAAATTTTGGACTTCTGGTGTGGCATCTCAGCACTGAACTGTGAAACACAAGGTTGGAAGTTCAAACCCAACATTTGCTCCTCAGAAACCCTATAGAGGATTGCTATGAGTCAGAACTGACTCCATAGCACTTAACAACAACAACCCTTATGTCTGGTGTCTTGCCCAGACATGTACAAAGCAGACTTTTCAAACTGTCTGACACATATGAAAATGTTCTGGTAGATCTGCCTACAACAATACCCTGTTTTGTGGGCAACTACTTCCCTCTCTCCTAACAAAAAGCATTAGGATATGGAAGAATGAGCTCCCAGAGTCCTTGCATAGGCCAAGTCTGCATTTACCTCCCACATGAGCATCTGTTCTGTTAAATGGGTCTAAACGACAGACTGCTGGGCAGCAGCCAGAACATCTGTTCAGTGGATACATGGTGGCCTCGGTAGCACCTTGTCATTCTGCTGACCAGAGGGAAAAATTTTTGGTGCTCGAGGGTTGTATCATGCTTCATCTCGAGAACAGATCCAAGCCAACTAATTTGTTTATGTTCCCTCAGGACAGTAGAAATCAGGCTGCACTGCATGTCTACTTTTTTCCTTCTTTAAAAAAAAGAAAACACAAATTCCCTGTACACAATTATTTTCCAATACATCTATTCATCTAATACTATGCCCCAAACTTCTCAAGTGTCCTAACTCCATGCCCTCTGATCTGTCCTGTTTATGAGCTGGGACCAGCTACATTTCAATTTTGAATTCAGTTCAGGAAGACAAAGGCTTACTATGAGAAAAATGGAGAAAGAAAAACAAAAAGCCTAACCAAGAAAAGGGTTCATCAGAATATCATGAGCTTGACTCCTTTGTCTCAGCTTCTTATTCTAGGAGAGAGTGGCAGGGTGGGCAGAGAAAACTCATAAACTCTTCTCAATTACTTAGCACTCTTCAAGTGCTAAGAAACTCTGACTTGCTGTTTGTACCCAGAAGAAAAAAACAAAAACAAATCGACTGCCATGGAGTCTATTCCAACTTATAGCAACCCTATGTATTATAGAGTTGAACTGACACATAGGGTTTTCATGGCTGAAATATTTATAGAAGCGGATCACTAGGCCTTTCTTCTGCTGCTCTGATGTGTGGGTTGAAACTGCCAACTTCCCTGTTGGGAGCTGAGTGCAATCATGTTTTTGTAAGAGAGGTTTAAGTCTATAAAGCTTTTGATTTGCTTTTTTCAGTTTGCTCCAAGCACTAAAAACTACAGACACTCTCTGTTCTAAGCTATTAGAATAACGTCTGGAAAAGCAATTGTTTTGAATGATTTTGCAAACTTTAATCAAAATTATTTTACTCCTATTAGTTACTTGAAGCCTCTTCTAATCTGAGAACACCACAAAGAGAACCCCAGCAGAGCAGAGACGTTGTTAAGTACTACTGGGAGCATACAGCAGAGTGCATGTCTCTGAGGGAACACTGACCAAATGGGGAGAAAAAACACAACTAAAAAATAGAAGATACTTGTAAACAGTAAATGATGAGCCCCACACTACTGGTGACTATTTGGGTGGAGGAACAGAATTTTGTGGTGTTTTTGGCATAGACTCTACCACTCATCTGCCAGTTTGTCATACTGTGCTGGCTTATGTGTTGCTGTGATGCTGGATGCTATACCATCAGTATTTAAAACACTAGCAGGGTCATGCACAATGGACAGCTTCAGTATAAGACAGACTAGGAAGAAGAAGAGAAGGACCATTTCTAAATGGTTAGCCACTGAAAGTCTTATGAATTGCTATGGAACATTGTGTGACATAGTGATGAAAGATGAGCCCTCAGGTTGG
Organism: Chrysochloris asiatica; assembly: GCF_000296735.1. Classification (NCBI taxonomy): domain Eukaryota; kingdom Metazoa; phylum Chordata; class Mammalia; order Afrosoricida; family Chrysochloridae; genus Chrysochloris; species Chrysochloris asiatica. Next base: position 1,117,132 of record NW_006408886.1, on the reverse strand, counting down.
AAGCCACTCAAAATGCAATTAGGGAAGAGATATCTCCTCAAAGTAGAACTGACCTTAATGATGTGGATGAAGCAAAGCTTTATTTGATGGGGAACAATTCAAAATGAGAAGAAACAGCTACAAACACCCATAACAATCAGAATGTAGAGTGTACAAAGTATTAATCTAGAAAAACTGAAGTCATCAAAAATGAAATGGAACACATCCCAGGCATTAGTGAGCTGAAAAGAACTGGTTTGGGCAATTTTGAATCAGACAGTCATATAGTTTACTATGCTGGGAATGCATTCATCATCAAAAAGAACATTTCAAGATCTATCTTAAAGTACAATGCTGTTTTGTGATAGGATAATACCCATATGCCTACAATCAAGATCAATGAATATGACTCTTACTCAAATTTATGCAAGAATAACTAAAGTCAAATACTATAAAATTGAAGAATTCTACCAAATTCTTCGGACTGAAATTGATCAAATATGTGATCAAGATGCATTTATAATTATTGGTGATTGGAATATGAAAGTTGGAAACAAAGAGGAAGGCTCAGTAGTTGGAAAATATCTCCTTGGTGGCAGAAATGATGCTGGAGATCACATGATAGAATTTTGCAAGACCAATGACTTATTCATTATAAGTACCTTTTTTCAACATAAACAGCAACTATATACCTGGACCTTACCCAGTAGGATACACAAGAATCTAATTAACTCACCTATGGAAGCGATGAGATGGAGAAGCTCAATATCATCAGTTGAAACAAGGCCCTGGATAGACACAGGAACAGACCATATGCAAGTTCAGGCTGAAGCTGAAGAAAGTTAAAACAAGACAGCCAAAATATGGCCCTGAGTATGTTTTTGTTGTGGTTATGTGCCGTCGAGTCAGTTCCAACTCATAGCAATCCTGTATATGGTTTCTGAGGAGCAGTTGGTGAGTTTGAACCTCTAACCTTGCAGTTCAAACTGACCTTGTAATCCAGTGCTTATCTTACAGTGCCATACCAGGACTCTGACCCTAAGTATATCCCACCTGAATTAAGAGACCATCTCAAGAACAGATTTGATGCATTAGACATAATAACCACAGACCAGAGGAGCTGTGGGATGACACTGTGGTACCTTGAATTTATTTGTTATGGCTCTTCTATCCGATGTCTTCTTAATTCTCACTAACTGATTGGGTGGGATCGTGCAAATTAGGTTAGTTTTGTCATTTCTGCTAAGTTTAAAAGGAGCCATCTCAGAACTAGGAATGGAGATCCAGGACCATCAAGAAGCAAGAGCATGAGTGAAGCATGCAGTTCTTACCTAGAAAAGCAGTGACAGCAGATATAACATCAGAGATGGTTGCATGGAGAGACAGAGTAGCTGTAGGCTCTAAGCCCAAGGATTGAGTAAAGCTGAGTTTCTATGGGCAGGAGACTGGCTTGCAGAATGTGTCCTTTGGACATTCACAGACTGGTTAAAAGAGCTTTGAAACATTTGCCTGAGCAAGGCAGTGGCCAAGGGGCCATATGGTTGAGAAACTGAAGACAAGAGTAAAGTGTCTGCAGTACAAAGCATTCCTGATTGGAAAACTGTTGCATCCTGAATTGGTTTTGATAATGAATTATAACATGTTCATGTCCCTAAATAAATCCCATAATCTTGAGTATGGCTTATGAGTTCTGTGTGGTCATTGCAATGGATTATTAACCCAGGTGTAAAGCAAAGAGTGCTGTGGGATGGATGGCTGGTGTCAGAATATCATAAAAAAGGTTGTAAGGTGGAGGCATATCTGACTTCCACTTCATAGAAACCGCTTTGGGTTAATTTTTAGTTTGATTCTATTTCCCACTGTGAAGCTACAGGAAGTCACATGGTATTTGCAGTTGGTCTCAGGAGCAGGATTCACTGCAATGGCTCCAAAATCCAGGAAACATGAGGTTTTGTAAGAGTGAGAAGGAAGGGTCACCTAAAGTGAAACTTTTGCTTTTTAGACGGTTATTTTGTTTTTTGCTACCTGTAATGACTGAAAAAGGAGTCCTGGTGTGGCACTGTGGGTTAATGTGTCAGACTGCAAAGCTGTTTGAACTGCAAGGTCAGTGGTTCAAGCTCACCAGCTGCTCCTTGGAAACCCTGTACAGGGTTGCTATGGGTCAGAATAGACTCAACGGCACTTAACAACAATGACTGAAAGGAATGTAAGAGATAAAATGCTTCAGCTGAGGGGAGAAAAGCAGCTTCTGTAGTTGCCTGGAGCAGATGTCACTCTTGTTAAACAAGATGGCTGATAGGGGCTCAGGGCTCCACCCTGCAAGAGACCCAAGGCCATATGCATAGGAATGGGGTGTTTTTTTTTTTTTTAAGTTTTTTGTGTTTGACTACCTTATGGATATTGGTTTCTCCTGCCTACTACTGTAAAATAGACCTGCATGGATGATAGAAATGAATATTGGGAATAATGATTACAGAGAGCTTGTAAGTCCACCTTCAGCCTATACTTGGTTCTATTTGCTAAACTGGGAGATAGAATTTGCCCAGAAACAAATAGGTTTTTGTTTTAAGTCTTTGTAGAGTATGGGGCCTTAGGTGGAATCCTGAGCCCCACCCAGAACCTTCAAAGTTGGGATCTTTGCATTGTATTTATGATTGAAATAAAGGCCTGCAGGAAAGGGGAAAAAAAAAAAAAGGACTGTTTGGGTTTTTTGAGTTTCAAGCAAACTCTTTGCCTTGAAGGCAGCAAAGTATATGCCCATCAGAGAAAACACCCTAGCAGGACTGAAAGTTTGAGGGAGCTGGCAAGCAGTCTAGTATGCTCAGGGGAAATGCAGCAATGAAAAGATGGGCTGAGCTTGGACATTGGCACTTGTTGATCTTGAAATGAGAGAGCTAAGAGGCAGGACTGACTGGTCTGAAGTTTAGGGAGTTGTATGAACTTCTGAGCCCACAAGCACAGGCCTAGCTCCCGGGGACTAGGGCTGACAGTAAAGGGGCCAGCTGTTCTGAAATGCAAGGAGGTGGGTGAGAACTCCCAAACTTGTAGTTGGTACCCATTTGACCTAGCTTGGATGTCTAGGGTAAAGATGACCAGAACCCAACCAGATGAATAGAAAGATGTTTGATATCATGAAAAAGTATAAATTGCTACAATTTGATTGACTAGAATTTTGCTTATGGGTACAGTTGCTCAAAGTTCCAGCCAGAATGGAAGATTCTTCAGATCAAGGAACATGTTTGTTTCTTCAGAGTTCTGGTTTGAATGTTATTTTTGCTCAAGTGTCATCAAGTCGGTTCCAACTCATCACGACCCTGTATAGGGTTTCCAAGGCTGTAACTCTTTGAGTGAGCAGAAAGCTTTATCTTTCTCCCATGTAGTGACTGGCAGACTTAAAGCATGGACCTTGTGGTTCACGGTCCAGTGCTTATCACATTGGTTGATAGGGATGGGCAATTTCAAAATTGGCTATCAAAAATAGGGGCTATAAAGGCATGAAGTGGCTGAGTTTATAAGGTTTCATGGGTGTGCTCAGTCTCAGAGTGAGGGGACAAGGGAGAATCCCCACTGAATAGCTTTCCTCTTTTCCACATTGGTTTGGTGAAGGGGAATAGGGTGTTGATGCTGATGGGATTTTATTATTCAACTGTGAGAAATTGTGAGCAGGATTAATTGTGATTGTCAAAACTGAAAATGTAGAAGTTATAACTGAAAGGCGGGAGCAGTTAATCTTTCATTTATGAAATAAATCAATGACTAGATGGCCTTGTATATACTTGATATGGCTTTTCTATTCAATATCTTCTTAATTCCCATGAAGTAACTGGGTGGGATCATGCAAATAAGGTGTACAGGACTCTTAGGCTGGGATTAGTTAGTTTTGCAATCCCCCACTGTGTTGGATAAGAATATTAAAAGTACCATGGATAGTTAGAAAAGCAAGGAAATCTACATTGGAAGAAGTATAGCCAGAATGCTTCTTAGAAGCCAAGATGGTGAGACTTCATCACTCATACTTTGAACATATTATCAGGAAGGACCAGTCCTTGGAGAAGGACATCATACTTGGTAAAGTGGAGGGTCAGAAGAAAACAGGAAGTACTCCAACAAGATGGACTGGCACAGTGGCAGCAGCAATGGGCTCAAGCATAACATCATTTGTAAAGATGGTGCAGGATCAGGCAGTATTTTGTTCTGTTGTGCATAAGGTCACTATAAGTCTAAACCAACTGGACCTCACCTAACAACAACAATGATAGTTATTAAAAGTGGGAGGGAAAGAAATTTTGTTACTAGAGTGTAGACATATGCTAACTGGGATAATGAGGAAGGCAGTTAAAAAGAAAAAGAAAGGCACATAAGTTTTTGTTTTTATTTAATGGAAATTTCTTTCATGTACTGGAAGGGAAACAATATACATTTATTTTCTCATTAGAGCAAACCATTGGGAAATTTCCTGCAAGTGAAAAAAGGGAAGAAGGGGGAAAAGAAGAAGAAAGGAGAGAGAAAAAAATATTTGAAAATGGAGAGTGGTGATGTTTGTGCACTACAGGGGGTGTAGGTGGTGTGGCTGGATTGTGCATGGATAAATGGTTGAAATGGCAAATGTTTAATTGTATATATGTTGCGACAATTAAAACAAAAAACAGAAAGAAGAAGATAGAAGGAATATACAGAGTCACTGTATCAAAAACAATTCATCAATGTTCCATCATTTCAAGAGGTACCATATGATCAAAGAAACCATTGTATTGAAAGAAGTTCAAACTGCACTGTAAAACCAGTGAAAAACAAGACTCCATAAATGATGGACTACAAATCGAAATGTTTCAACAAACTGATACAGTGCTAGAGGCACTATGCTAAGACAACTCCCTGGCCAACCAATTAATTGGAAGAGATACATATTTGTACCCATTCCGAAGAAAAGTGATCCATCAGAATGTAGTAATCATCTAACAACATCATTAATATCACATCCAAGTAAATTTTGCTGAAAATAATTCAAAAATAGTTGCAGCAGTACATCAATAAGGAGCTGCCAGAAATTTAAGCTGGATTAAAAAGAAGATGTGGAACTAGGGTTATCATTGCTGTTGTCAGATGGATCTTGGCTGAGAGCACAGAATACCAGAAAGATGTTTACTTGTGCTTTATTGAGTACGCAAAGGCATTTGACTGTGTGGATCATAACAAATTATGGATAAGGTTGAGAAGAATATGAATTTCAGAACACTTAATTGTGCTCCTGAGGAACCTGTACATAGACCTGTACATAGAGGCAGTCTTAAAACAGAACAAGAAGATACTGAATGATTTAAAATCAGAGGTATGTGTTAGGGTTGAACCCTTTCATCATACTTATTCAATCTGCATGCTTAGTAATTAATCCAAAAAGTTGGATTATATGAAGAATTTGGCATTGGAGTAGGACTCATTAACAACCTGCAATATGCAGATGATACAATATTGCTTGCTCAGAGCAAAGAGGACTTAAAGTATTTGTTAGTATGGATTACACCTTAATATAGAGAAAACAAAAATCCTCTCAGCTGGACCAATAATAACATCATGATAAATGGAGAAAAGATTCAAGTTGTCAAATACTGTATTTTGCTTGCCAATCAACACTCATGGAAGAAGCAGTTAATAAATCAAACTGATGTATCACATTAGGTACATGTGCTGCAAAAGACCTCTTTAAAGTGTTCAAGAGCAAAAATGTTGGTTTGAGGACTAAGATGTGTCTGACCCAAGCCATGGCATTTTTAATATAGCTTTATTTGCACATGAAGGCTGGACAACAAATAAGGAAGGCCATAGAAGAATTGATACATTTGATTTATGGTGCTAAAGAAGAATATTGAAAGTACCTTGAATTGCCAAAAGCAGAAACAAATCTGTGTTGGAAGAAGTACACCCAGAATGCACCTTAGAAGGGAGGATGGTTAGATTTCACCTCTCATACTTTGGACATGTTATCAAGAAGGACCAGTTTCTGGAAAAGGATGATGGTAAAGTGAAAGTAAACAAAAAAGAGGAGAGCCCCAATGAGATGGATTGTCACAGTGGCAGTAAGAATTGACTCAAACAACAATTGTGAGGATGGTGCAGGACTGGGCAGTGTTTCATTCTGTTCTTCATAGGGTTACTATAAATCAGAACCAATTCAAGAGCACCTAATAACAACAATAGCATGGGCTCTGGAACTGGATTTGAATCTTTTATGGAGTCTCCAGGCTTTCGTTCCTTCATCTGTAAAAAGCAGGGCAGTAATAGTACCTATTTTATAGGATTACTGTGAAAATTAATCAAGTACTTAAACATGGTGGTGGTGGTTATGTGCCGTGGAGTCGGAACCGACCCATAGCGCCCCTGTACAGGGTTTCCGAGGCTGTAAATCTTTATGGGAGCAGAAAGCCTCATCTTTCTCCTGCGGAACAGCTGGTAGTTTCGAACTTCTGACCTTGTGGTTCGCAGTCCAATTCATAACCACTACATTACCAGAGCTCCTTAAACATGGCAAATGATAAATTGTTAGTTATCTTCATATTGATTATGCAGTCAATAAGAGAATTAAAAACATCTGTATTGTTGTTGTTAAGTGCCGTCAGGTCAGTTAAGATTAGCGAGACCCTGTATAAGGTTTCCGAAGAGTGACTGGTGAACCTGCACCGCCAACCCTGCAGCTCAAATCGACCTTAAAGTCCAGTGCATTAACCCACAGCACCATGATTGAATTGGTTCCCACCCTTAATGACCCTATGTGTAACAAACAAAACACCACCTGGTCTCATGCCATCCTCACAATCACTGCTACACTTGAGTCCTAGCTGCTGCCACTGTGTCAATCCGTCTCATGGGGGTCTTCCTCTTTTTTGCTGATCCTCCATTTTCCCAAGCATGATGAACTTTTCCAGGGAATGGTACTTCCTCATGACGTGTCCAAAATATAAGAGATGACGTCTGGTCATCTTGGCTTCTAAGGAGAATTCTGGTTATACTTCTTCCAACCCAGATTTGTTTGTTCTTCTAGTAGTCCATGGTACTTCTATCTAATATTCTTCTCCAATACCATAACTCAACTGCATCAGCTCTTCTATGGTCCAATTTTCACATGCAGATGAGGCTATTGAAAATACCATGGCTTGGGTTAGGCACACCTTAGTCCTCAAATTGACACCTTTGCTTGTGAACATTTTAAAGAGGTCTTGTGTAACATATTTGTCTAATGAAATATGTCAATTGATTTCTTCACTGCTGCTTCCATGAGTGTTGATGATGGATCCATCTTTACACTGAGGCGAAACCCATACTGAAAGCTGTACTCTTTGATTTTCATTAGTGTGTATTTCAAGTCCTCTTTGCTTTCAGGAAGCAAGGTTGTATCATATGTATATCACAGGTTGTTAATGAATTTTTCTCCAATTCTAATGACATGTTCTTCTTCATATAATCAAACTTCTCAGATTATTTGCTCAGCATACAAATTGAATAAGTACAGTAAAAGAATAAAATCGTAGCATACAACGTTCCTGATTTTAAACCATTCAATGTCCCCTTGATCTGTTTGAACAACTGCCTCCTGGTCCATAGCTTGTCATGATCCACGTAGTTGAAAGTCTTTGCATAGTCAATAAAGCACTTGCAAACATCTTTCTGGTATTTTTTTCTTTCATCCAAGGTCCATCTGACATCAGCAGTAATATCTCACATTCCACATCCTTGTCTGAACCTGGCTTGAACCTCTGGCAGTTCCCTGTCAATGTACTGTTTCAGCAGTTTTCAATTATCTTTAGCAAAATTTTACTTAAATGTGACATTAATGATATTGTACTATGATTTCCACATTCTGTTGGGTCACCTCTCTTTTGAATGGGTACAAATATGGATCTCTTCAAATCAACTGGCCATGTGGCTATCTTCAAATTTCTTGGCATAGATGAGTAACCACCTCCAGTGCTACATCAGTTTGTTGAAAGATTTCAATTTGTATTCCATTAATTCCTGGAGGCTTGCTTTTGTGTCAATTCCTTCAATGCACCTTGCACTGTGGGATGGCATCAAGAATGTCCACAGGAAAGGTCATTCATAGGACAAGGAAGAAAGAAAAGACCAAAATGGATATCAGAAGAGACTGAAACTTGCTCTCAGTGCAAACATGCTGAAGCAAATGGTAAGAATGGGGAGGTAAAAAAGCTGAACAGAAAATTTCGCAGGGCAGTTCAAAAAAACAAAGTTAAATGTTATAATGAAATGTGGAACAATCTGGAGTTAGAAAACCAAAAGGGAAGAACACACTCAACATTTCTCAAGCTGAAACAATTGAAAAGAAAATTCAAGCTTCAACTTGAAATACTGAAGGATTCTTTGGGTAAAATACTGAATAAGGCAGAAGGTTATCAAAAGAAGACGGAAGGAATATGCAAAGTCCCTGAAGCAAAAATAAATGGTCAATGTTCAACCATGTCAAGAGGTTAAAAAATATCTGTAGGCCCTGATAACTATGGGAAGAGCTTCAATATACATTGAGTGAAAAAAAAAAAAAAAAAAGTCAAAGTCATAATGGTTTGGGGGGCGGGGAGGGGAACAGCATCAATTATGTGTGTGATAACAGACACACTAGAATAAAAGATTTTCTTTTTACAAAAAATTACAAGAATATTAACAGTATTCTAGGTAAAAAGTCCTTCACTTTTCATTCAGTACCTTTCTATATTACTTGAATATTCTTGCCTGAAAGAAGTATTAAGTCTACTTATTTGTAAATATCCACAGATGGTGAGATAAGGGATATCTGGGTGGTGGAATATAATGCTGGAATTGAGCCCCTCAGGGTGGAAGGCACTCAAAATATGAATGGGGAAGACCTGCCTCCTCAAAGTAGAGTTAACAGTGATGACTCGAATGGAGTAAAGCTTTTAGGACTTTCATTTGCTGAGGGACACAACTCAAAATTAGAAGAAAGAGCTGTAAATATTCATTAATAATTGGAACATGGAATGTCTGAAGTATGAAAATTAGAAGTTGTCAAAATGAAATGGAACCCAAAAATTTCAATATCTTAGGCATTAGTGAGCTGAAACAGGCTAGTTTTGGCCATTCTGAATCAGACAATCATATGGTTTACCCTGCTGGAAATAACAAATTAAAGAGAAATGGTGTCACATTCATCATCAAAATAAAATTTTAAGAACCATTTTGAAGTGTAGTGATGTTTATGTTAATATCCATACACCTAGAGCTTTTCCACAGTCACTTCCCACAGATGTAGTCAATTTGATTTCTGTGAATTCCATCTGGTGAGTCATCTTTTATGTTGTTTAAAAAGATATTTGCAATGAACTCAAGCAAAATTCTATGATCTCCAACATCATTTTTATCACCAAGACTGTATTTTCCTTCTTTGTTTTCAATCTTTGCCTTACAGCCACGAGTATTTATCAGTACATCTTGATTGCATGTTTAATCAATTTCAGACTGAAGAAGTTGGTAGAATTCTTCAATTTCATCATCATTGGCTTTAGTGGTTGGTCCATAAATATAATTAATAATTGTGTTGTTGTTGTTAAATATCGTCAAGTCACTTCTGACTGATTTTGACCCTGTATAGGGTTTCCAAGGAGTGGATGGTGAGTTTGAACCATACGGTCACCGGTTCAAACTCACCAACAACTCCTTGGAAACCCTATATAAGATCACTATCAGTCAGAACTGACTTGAAGGCACTTAAAAACAACAACATCACAAGAAACACCAGTTAATACCACTGTTATTCAAATTTATGGACCAACCTCTAAAGTTTGTGATGATGTAACTGTCCAATGCTTTGACTTCTTGACTACTGTTTCCATGGACTTTGATTGTATATCCAAGTTAATGAAATCCTTGACAACTTCAATTTTTTTCTCCATTAATCATGGTGTTGTTTATTGGTCTAAATGTGAGGATTTTTGTTTTCTTTACACTATCCATAGTGAAGGCTGTTGTCTTTAATTCTAATCAGTAAGTGCTTCAAATTCTCTTCACTTTCATCAAGCAAGGTTATGGCATCTGCATATTATAGGTTGTTAATGAGTCTTCCTCCAATTCTGATGCTGAGTTCTTCTTCATATGAAAATAAATGTCATTTTTGAGTGCCATCAAGTTGGTTTTGACTCACAGCAAAGTGGGAAAGTGAAGACTGGATCAATTTTCACATATTTGGAATTGGGTTCATGCTGATCTTTGCCACACAGTTAGCAATAAAGGTGGAATGAGCCCATCGTGCCCCCCAAATGAGAAGGGATTAATGGGTCTACAGGTACCATTAAGGTCTCAGTTTCCTCAGCACCCAGGGACCAGAAGTCTGTGAGCACAGGAGAAGAAGACAGAGGAGCTGACTGGAGATGAGGCTGCTGCCCCACATATACCAAGTAAGTCCACAGTGGCAGAGTTTGTGAGCTAACCTGGAGATCTCGGCAAACTGAGACCTGGGCCTAAAACTCGGGGACCCAAAGGTGTCACATGCAGGACATGTGACCTAAAATCTCACAAAATTCAAGGAAAATACATGATTTCACTCATAGGTCAAGAAATGATTAAAGAGAACTCTCTCTAGCTTTGTTTCATTTGGTAAATATTTCAGAGTCTATGTTACTTTTTTAGTGGACATTTTCCCCATTTACCATATTTAAGAGTCAAATCATAGTTGTTAAAAGAGCTATGAAGAAGAAATCACTTAAAAAGTCCTCATAAGGGGGACTAGGCCCACACCCAGTCCCTACCAGCCTCACTTTCCTAAACCTGCCTTTGTTAGCATTCTCTACTCTTCAGAGACTTGTCCTGCCAAGATATGTTGGATGATTGCTTAGGACAGGAATTTCAAGCAGGTCTATCCACTTTTCAATGGAAAGCATCCACAGTCATTTTCCTTTGAAACCTCACCTCAAACACTTCGCCTTGCTGATTCCTTCCACCCTGGACTGTGGCAAAGAAATCCTCACCCAATCCGAGAGATTGGATTATATGAAGAAGAACTAGGCATCAGGATTGGAGAAGTCTCATTATTAACCTGCAATATGCAAATGACACAATCTTGCTTGCTAAAAGGGAAGAGAACTTACAGGAGAGGGGTAGACTTACTGATTAAGAGTTCAAACACTACACATTATATATCAATCTAAAGAAAACAAAACTCTCCACAACTAAACCAATAAAGAACACCATAGTGAATGCATAAAATATTAAATATTAAAGTTGTCAAAGACTATTTTCTTTGGATCGACAATCAACAGCCAAGAAAGCAACAGTCAAGAAATCAAATGAACAAAGTCACTGCTAAAACAATTCAAAAACTCTTTGAATTGTTAAGCAGCAAAGACGTCACATTGAGGACTAAGGTGCACCTGAATCAAGCCATGGTATTTTCAATCGCCTCATGTATGTGAAAGCTGAACAATGAATAAGGAAGACTGAAGAGGAATCCATATTTTTGAATTACGCTGTTGGTAAAGAATATTAGATATGCCATGAGCTGCCAGAAAAATGACCAAACCTGTGTTGGAAGAAGTTCATTACAATTAAAATGCTCCTTTTAGAAGTAAGACCTTGTCTCATGTACTTTGGACAAGTTATCAGGAGAGACCAGTCCCTGGTGAAGGAAGTGCCATCATGCTTGGTCAGTTAACTGTCAGTGAAATAGAGGAAAACCCTCAATGAGATGGACTGGCAAAGTGGCTGTAATTATGAGCTCAAATGTAGAAGCAATTGTGAGGATGGCACAGGACCAGGCAGTGTTTCATTCTATTGCACAGAGGGGTGACTATGAGTGGGAACCAAATCAAGGCACCTGCCAACAACAACACCCAATCCACCACAGCCTGGAGTTGAAAGACTTACTTACACCGAACTTTCAATTTTCAGCACACTCTGTCTTTGCCCCTTGGCTTTTATATTACTTTCAGGCTATGCTGCTGGGGAGCTCGTTTTTAACAGTATTTAGAGCTGAGATGAGGAATGTGGTGCTCTGTAGGATAAGCACTAGACTGTGAACTACAAGGTAAGTGGTTCTAGCCCACCAGTTGATCTGTGGGAGAAAGATAAGGCTTTCTGCTCCCACAAAGATATACAATCTTGGAAACCCTATACAAGGTCTCTATGAGTTGGAACCAAATCGATGACAGTTAACAACAGATCTGAGACAAAAGTCCACCGTAATGCAGGCCTGAAGGTCACTTTAAGAAACCACTGGCTCATATTATTGCTGCCACCTGGACTCACCTGGCACTTAAAGAAACCTATGGGCACTGTATTAGGATCTCTCTAGCTAATAAGAGATAAAGGTGCTCCTGTAAAAACAAGGAGAACATTTTCAAATAAAATATATTCACCCAGTTAAAAATAAAAAGTACGAAAAAGTCAGGCAAAACAGTAACACCCATATGGCAATCTTGGGGTTCACATGAGAAATAACCAAACTGCAGGAAGTTATGATGTACCTGTAGCTTCCCAAACTGGACGGACACAGGATTGCGGCAGCAAGAAGGACTGTGAATCATTGTGCAGAATGAGGCTGCTTGGAGAGAACTGAGGATGGAAGAGCATGGCCCTCAGACTCACTCACAGCCCACAGAAAGCAGGCAAACTCCCCAAAGCCCACATGTGTGCACAGGTGTGTGAATGTGCACAGTGAGGCCACGATGGGAAGTACCTAGGCTCCCATGACAGACCTGACTTCGGCCTGTTCATGCAACTGAGCTGGCTCCACATAGATGGAAAAGGAAGCCCCTGCAGGAAAGTCTTATCAGTTTTAACCTTGAGACTCCTGGTGTGGCACTGGACAACAATCCACAAGGTTGGTAGTTCAAACCCACCGGCTGCCCCTCGGAAACCCTATACAGGGTCACTATGAGTCGGAACCAACTCCACGGCACACAACCACCAACCACTACCCACTTCAGTCTTGCAATCAGTCAGCACTGCTTTTCTGTTTTTGTCACTCTGTGCTGGCCCACAGTTACAAAGCTGCCTTACTTACTGTCATCTGTATCTCATGTGACACATTCAGGGGTGTCCATCTCTCACACTTTGTAATGTTTGGTGTCCTAGGGAGGAGTTGCATCTACCCCACACCAGGTGGTTGCCAAAGTTTAGCATTTTACATTACAGTCTCAGAGTTTAAGGTCTCAGGGACCCATGCAATAGGTCAGAAGATTATCAGTACTACAATGTGCACTGCCTGTTGGACTGTATCAAAACCCCCACTTTTAAATAAAATGTCTCCTTTGAGGCCACTTGCTGCCCCTAAAGACCTTGTGAGTCAGCTTATATATGTCATTTCCCAAGAAACCCTGCCTTGTTTGTTAACCAATTTTATCTAGCACTGGTGTGAAGTGACCAGAAGCAGATATGTGATAATGCCATCCATTAGGTGCCTCTTGTTAAACACAAATTTAAAATCTGCATTTTGAGAAGTAGAATACCTTTACAGTAAAGTGATGTAATCCTGGTGCAATAATGCAACTTAAATCAAGTTTCTTAGCCAGTCTCTTATTAGGGAAGTAGATGATTTCTACAATCCTTTCAAAAAAGGAAAACAGAAGGAACAAACTAACTTTCATTGATTACTTATTATATGACATTCAATATCCTGCATGTTTTTATATTATTTATGCTACTGAACAATTACAAGAACCCTGTGGGGTATATATTACTACCCGTATCCATTGCCATCTAGTCTATTTAGACTCACAGTGACTCTACAGGACAAATTAGAATTGTCCGTGGGATTCCTAAGGCTACAATCTTTATAGAAGCAAATTGCTAGACCTTTCTCCTACAAACCACCAGTCTTTCAGTTAGTAGTCAAGTACTTTAACCACTGCACTACTAGGGCTCCTTGTTGTGCTGCTAAGTGCTAGTGACCCTGTATAGAATTTCCAAGGAGCAGTTGGTGGGTTTGAACTGCTGACCTTGTGGTTCGAAATCCAGTGCTGATCCTACAGCACCACACCAGGAGTCCAAAGGGCTCCTTGTTGTTGTTGTTAAGTGCCATGGAGTCAGTTCCAACCCATAGTGACCCTGTATAGGATTTCTGAGGAGCACCTGGTGAGCTTGAATTGCCAATCTTACAGTTCAAACAACTTTACAGTCTGGTGCATTAACCCACAGCATCACACCAGGACTCCGTGTGAGGAGGGCTCCTTAGCTTTCTACAAATAAAAATCTGAATCTTAAAAGAGGCTCAACAACCCATCTTAAGGCTTTGTGAATTTCAAGTAATAGAGTCAAGATTTAAAGTCAGGTTAGTCTAACAATAATCATAATACTCTTCCCTCTTGCTTCCTTCCATTGTGGTAGATAAGAATCAGTCTATATAGGCATATCAAAGGCCTGGTGAACTGACCAAGACTTTGATCATAAAGCAAGCTATGAGCAAAACAGCAGGTAGTTCCCAACCCCCACTGTTCCTTACATTGATGAGAATAGAACCCTGACTTTTAGCTGGGCACCTAGTCCCGGGCTAAAGATAACATCTCCTTATCTCCCTTCCTGGTGGTTTGGTCATGTGTTGAGCCCATAAGCCACTAAAACGAGCCTTGAACAAACTACTAGGACCATTAAAAAAGCAAGAAATTATTTCTACCCTGTTAGCTTGTGGATAAGGAGCTCTGGTAGCGTAGTGGTTACGAATCGGGCTGCGAACCTTAAGGTCTGTGGTTCGAAACTACCAGGCGCTCCGCGGGAGAAAGATGAGGCTTTCTACTCCCGTAAAGATTTACACCCTCGGAAACTCTGTACAGGGTCGCTATGGGTCGGAACCGACTCGATGGCACTTAACAACAACAACAAGCTTGTGGATATCCTGATAAATACAGTGCACCTAAGAAACTAAGGGAGTTCCTGAGTGATGCAAATGGTTAATGCACTCAGCTGCTAACTGAAAGGTTAGAAATTCAACTCCACCCAGAAGGGTCTAGGCAGAAAGGCCTGTTGAGCCGCTTATGAAAAACCAGTCATTGAAAATATTATGGAGCATAGTTCTACTCTGACACACATGAGACAGTCAACCTGATGACAACAAATTTTTTAAAAGAAGCATAGAAACCTGTGTATTCCTCTCAATAAACGAATTATTGTCCTTATATATTGTCAGCGGTTGGAAACTACCAGCCGCTCTGCAGGAGAAAGATGAGGCTTTCTACTCCCGTAAAGATTTACACACTCGGAAACCCTGTACAGGGTCGCTATGGGTCAGAACTGACTCAACGGCACTTAACAACAACAACATTGTCCATCCTATTTATTTGCTTATTAGCACGCCATTTCTTTAGAAAGAGTACACAAGTAAATTCATCCTGGGTCCTGTATTTCAATGCTCACAAAATCCAAAGCAGTGACATCCAGACTTATGAGGTTTATTTGTACAGACAAGTACACCAGGCTTTATAGTCCATTTTTCAAAGCTCACATTCTCCCCACAGCCCACCAGTCCACTTGTCCCCCTAAGTCAGTGTGCCTCATCATATGCACCAGCATTGCGCTCACTTCCTGCCGCCCCTCCAGTCAGCACTAGTCCTTCTCCAACTGCTGTTGCATTTCCTGTTGGCACCAACTTTTCACACATGTAAACCCAATGGGGTTACCAAGCAACTAGTATCATTCAAATGCTGGCAGCTGGTTGCCTGAAGGAACCAGTAGTTGGTAATCTGATCATGTTGGTTAGCATGAGAGCACACAAAACTCTTTTTATGACCATTTGGTAAATGGAGACGGGGAGGGCAGGGGAACGCTCTGACTGCACTGAACTACAAGGAGGATTTGAATCCCAAAGTCGGCTATTCAAATTCACCAGCCACTCCTCAGAAACCTTATACAGAGTCGCTCTGAGTTGGAAACTCAGCACTTAACAACATTGAATTTCCTCATAGTATGTACTATCTCAGCCCGTTAGTGCATAATCAACAGTCATTTTTAAGATTATACAACAGGTACATGAAATTTGTTCTAGCTTGCAATCTTCTGCTTTCATGACAGCCTATTACCAATCCAAAATTGATTTGCTATGACACCAGGTGCTATCACATGACCAGACCAATACATACCAGCAATTCTCTTTGACCACAACATTTTTTTTAGAAGAGCCATAGTACAGGGTCCCACACATTTGTTCATTAGCAGTAACACAGAATTAACAGTATGCTTTACCCATTCAATACCAAGCAGTATATGGAAAAAGAAATTCTTTCACAAAGAGAAGCCTGCATTATACTATATATTCTAAATTATAGATACTGTTTTCTACTATCCACTCAGCCTCTACTCCAATCTAAACAAACACACTTGATGAATTACTAACATAAGGAAACTGTGTATGAGAAATTCCCTGCTAGAGAATGTAGCTAAATATAAATTGAAACAGATGGAATCATCAGCTATCCTGGCAAAAAACAAAAAAATTGCTACAAAATTAAATTGACATATAGAACTGTGCTTTTTATGGTATTGGAATAGATGGAGGTTTTTTTTTGTTGTTGTTGTTTTGTTTTGTTTTGTTTTACCTTATTGGAGTAGCAGAATCCATCAACTGTGGAAAATCAGAAAGCTGAGCTTCACCTTGCCACACTTCAAAACTAATCACCTAATTCTATACAGGCACATATATCTATTGATCCATTCTTAAAATTGGTATAAAAACATTTATGAGTACAAATATGTAATAAACTCTGATACCTGAGAGTGAACTAGAGAAAATACTAATTCAAAAACAAATGTAAGTATACATCAAATATTTTTGCTTTGCTCATTTGTGAAATATAAGATGTAAATGGGGAGCCACAGAGAGGAAGTAGGATAACTGTTGTTGCAGGGAAGGGATTGTAATCATTGAGATAAAGCAAAGTTTCTAATTTGTTGACTGTAAAGCTGATAATCTTGTCTATAAACCTTCACTCAATTCACATTAAAAAATAAAAAAACAAATGATCTCTTGCCCTCTTCTACAACAATATCTTTAATCACTGTCACTAACACTATACTGAGTGTGTGTAACAGCATTCCAAAATCTAGGGTACATGACATTACTAAAATGGCTTACACAAGGTCTTACTACAATTGCATTTTGTTCTAGGCTCTGCTTTTTCTGAGAAGGTGGGTCATGACTACTGATGAGTAAGCAAGAGAGGGACAGCTTACTCTCAAGAAGAATATAGCTGGAAGTAGATTAACTAGTATGCAGAAAGATGGTCACAAAAAGAACTAAGGAACTTGCTTGAGTGCTGGCAACCGCAGCATGAGTGGCAAGTGCTGAGAAGCTGAGGCCCAAGGACAACATGGACAAAAGTCCAGTCTTTGGGCCCTCCTCGAACTTGCCGGCCATGGACCCTGAGGTCCCAGGAAGTGACCCCCTCGTGGTCCCAGGTTCATGGCTTTAGCGGGCTCACTGTTTGGCCACCTCTGTGCAATTTTCTTTAATTGTACTTTTGTGCATTCTGTACTTGTCCTTTATGCTCTTAACTCCGGTAATTGTGGCTTCTGGGAAAATGATTGTTTTCAGTAATAATACGCTCAACGTTTTGATCAATGGCTCTCATGTAAATGTCACTGCCCCGGTAACAAGAGTTGTGCGTGAGACTATGAGAAATAAAAGTACAGAAAAACAGGATGTAGCAACGTAGAGAATATGTAACAATTGTTTTCTAACCAATTACTTAGTTATGTTTAATATCAAACAGATACATGAGCTGTTAATGTCTATGTACAATAATAACACTGAAACTAGTAGCTACCCCTGAAGACACCCCTGTGTACGTCTGTTGTGCTCTTAATGTTTTTCATGGGAATATTGCTGTATGTGTTAATTTTATGCACCCCCGAACCACCTCTGGGCATAATTGTTATGATCCTAATACTTTTTTGGGAAGTTTTATTATATGTGGTAGTTCTATGCAGTATAAATAACCCCCCAGCTGCTGAATTACTAGAGAATTGTAGTATGAAGGTATAAGTTGTACATTGTCACCTTAAGTATTTACATAGTTAGCAAAACTTCCTTATGTGATTCAAGAAAAAAACTGCTTGGGCCCTTCACATGAATTAGAACAATGGTGATTGCTCCCCCAAACCGCCTCCGGGTATAATCAACTTAATCCAGATGCTCCTCTTCCCCTCCCCCCCCAAGGTATACTGGGAATATAATAGCAATGAACATTGTCATATCTAGATATAGAAACCAGAACAGGGTTAAAAGAATGTAAAAGTGAGACCACACCTTCTTAGAAAAGTCAAAACCTGTTTTTCACCTTCCCTGTAATTGTAGAAGCAAGGAGAAAAGAATCATTAGTTTAACAACTGAAGCCAGGTATCTGAAATATTGTTCATTAACAAAAGCATGAATTTTCTGCCTGCAAAAGACACAGAAGCAGTTTAAGTTTCTTTAGAAAGTATAACTTAGTCTTTATTAAAAATTCTAAAGCCTCTCACCTTCACCCACTTGTGATTAAGTGTTGAAAAAATGTTAAACACCTTTGAGAAACCGCAAGTTGCTGCCCTAGGTTACACAGACCTAGAAGTTAATATATAATCTATAATTGCTTGCTTGAACTTTTTTACAGAAAAAAAGAATTTTAGGTTATTAGGTAAATCATGATGTACTCAAAAGTATGTTAAGGACAAATCTGTGAATCATCATGTTCTATATCACTTGAGTGAACTTGTGTCCTGTTTTAAATGAATAATCACATTTTTGTCATTATTGTCTTTTGTGTCAATTTCCTTCTTCTGACAATAAAAGACTGGGCTTCAGCTAGCTCTGCATGCTAGCTTGCCTGAGAGCTTGCATCAAACATGTGTGTCTTTCTTCTTTGAATTTAATCTGTTTCTTTCGCCTACCAGATTTCCCACTCACGTTAAAACCCCACGCTTCATCGAGGCACTCCTTTGTTGAGGCGGGACCCCGACATAGGATCCCTGGCACTTAAGCATGTCTTTAATGATTTACTGAAAACAGTGAATCCTATAGCCTTGTTAACCTGAAATTAGGTACAGATCACAACCTCAGCATGTCCTTAAGGATTTAAAAAAAATAGCTAATCCTGTAACCTTTTAAACTTGAAAATATGTATGTATCCTAATCATGGTTCTTTCCTTGATCCTGTAGTCCCACCTGTGACAGTGATCAATCATATCTTGTGAAGATTTCCTTTGTTCTCTATCATATACAGTTGACCCATGAACAAGGTGGGTGCTAAGGGTACCAGTCCCCCATGTAGTCCAATATCTACATGTAACTTTTGACTCCCCCCAAACTTAACTACTAATAGTCTACTGTTGACCAAAAGCCTTACCAATAACATAAATAGGCAATTAACATATATTTTACATGTTATTGTACTATGTACTACATATACCCTACCAGTGCTGTAGAATAAACACTAGACTGCTAACCACAAGATCTAAGGTTCAAACCCACTAGTTGCTCCTTGGAAACCCTATTCAGGGTCACTATGAGTCAGAACCAACTTGATGGCACCTAAAATAAAACAACAATATAACCATGTAAGAGCTTCATTTTCAATATGAAATGAAAACATATTTCACAAAAAGTACAAGGTTTTTTGCTATGGAATGATGGCTTCACAAATTTTCTTTTCTTACCAATGGTCCTTACACTGGATTCCTTATCTTGAAATGGTGGGCAACCACAGCTGCAGACTTCAGACTATAAGACATATCAAGCAATTCAATATTTTTTTGTAAATGTCATGACTTTTCTCTGCTTCTTAGGAGCACTTCCAGCATCACTAATGGCACTTACTATGGGTCCTATAGTGTTATTCAAGGTTTGTGATACTGTACTAAAGATGATGAAAACTATGTGCGAACTGCAAGAAATCACTTTTTACTGAAATTCACAAAACATTAGTAAGATGAACTGCTCATGCAGAGATGATCAGTATCAAACAATATTCTTAAAAAAAAAAATCCTGAATGAACCCACACAACTCAAACCCATGTTGTTCAAGGGCCAACTGTATAATGAATACCAGGACTGTGATACACCAGATTCCACCAGCCTCTATACTGGGTACATGCTGAAAGTTTCCTGCATTTGAATGATTGCCTTTGCTTTTGTCTATCTTGTTTAAAGCTTAATAAAAAGGTCTCAATAAAACATTTTTGAGTCTAAGTCTTTTTTTTAACCCCTAGCACAAATGGTATAGTAGGCAGGATTGAAAGCCATCTTTTCTCTGTGGGACCCTCTAAGGGTTAAGGACCAAAACAGTTACCAGAGAAGGGGTTTCTTGTGCCCCACTATCTCCACATAACTCAGAGACCCTGTGAGGTAAATACCTGGCAGTTTTGAGCTTTGTATTTCAATGTAGCTCTCTGAGACCTTTTATAGAGTCTTTTCGTTGTTGTTGTTTCATCAGAGACATCATAAAATACATTCTTTGTTTGCTGGCAATTGTTAACTCCAAGTATAGGTAAGATAGCCTTTGATGTTCTCTTAAAAACCTAGAAAAAATAGTCATTGGACTTGTAAGAAACGTATATTAGATCCTAAGCTGCAGTCCTTACATACATCTGAAGATTTGGTTTTAGCATCTCTAAGAGTACTTGCTGTATCTGCATGTTTATAAATTTCAAAAGGAATTACACATGCTGATCTCTGGCTAACTAAACATTTCTCTTGTTTTGTTTCATTTTTTGTTGTTTTTCTCTTACAGAATTAGTTTGCCTCAATTGGTGGCAGTAGTATAAGGTTCTGATTTTGTCTCTGGCCAGAGTTTGTTTGTCTCTGCAGGTGAAAACTCAGCAATGAGTTTCTGGGTAAATTATTGTTATAGAAGTTTTCAAGTATGTGAAATTTTGGGCCTTATAAATGCAAAAACAAAGGCAGAGGACGACTAGTAAAAGTGTAATTGCCAGCCATGAAGGATGATTAAACACTCTGTGTCAGGATAAACTAGAAGATGGGCCAGAGCTCTACATTGTCTGCTGACCATAAGACAACAACTCAGCAACTCTTAGGTACATGTAGTTTAAACAACACATTGTCCAAATCCGTAGTACTCTCCATCAGGATTTTAATAAGTCTGAGAACCCTGAACTTTGAACAAACTTGAAACTTCTCTGAACGTGGGAAATGCCATATCTGGGAGCAATGTAGTGTTCGCTTATGCAACTCCTGTCCAATACTTAGACAAACACTTTATATCTGCCGCTTGCTTGTAACTATCTTCTTGGCATCATCCCATTAAAGACAGTCTGGAAAAGTGGGGATGCAACTACTTTAGATCTCTTTGCACAGCAAATTAAAAGAAAAAGGTCCCTGAATTTACAAAAATATCAAGAAAACAGAATTGTTTCCCTACAAATTAATGTATTAACAAAACAGGGAGATGCAATGAAAAAATCCTACTCCTATCTGCTCCATTTAAAATCTGACCTAATATGGACACTGAGAATACTTTCCAGGTAGAAAAAATAATGTGTTCAAAATAAGAGACTAGATCTCCAGTGAACAGAATGAATTAAATGCAGATTAAAAGCAGGTTTCATATGGCCATTATGAGGGAATCCCAGGTGACTGACATCTTGCTAGGAATTTTATTTGACCTGGGGAAGCCAAAGTTTTAGCCTAATTCCCATCTTAGGATACTAGTTTGGGGTTTATAATTTAAATGTATTATGTTGTTGTTAGGTGCCATCGAGTCAGCACCGACTCACAGCGACCCTATGCACAACAGCATATTCCAGCTGAATATACTATAACTAATTTGGAATTTCAGTGATTACTTTAAGAAAATGAGTTCTCTCATTTGTTATTTCTTTCCACCTGGAACTGTTGCTTAATATCTGTGTTGTATAGTATTGTATAGACCTGGTCTTCTGAGTTAACCTCACAGACCAGTAAATATATTTTCTGTTTTGTTTTATTCTTCTATCTTGTCTCACAAGGCTATGACTGTTACTGGATTTTTGTTTATCCACTGCATTAATTGCCCCAAAAAGAGACAAGTAAAGTTTCATAAGGTTTTGTTTTCTGTTTGCACATTATTCAACACTTTGTTTTCTTTTTTGTTCTATTCTTTTACATATGTTTTAGTCCAGGACTCTAACTTTAAGATTTATGTTATATTAGGTTTTGTGTAAGGAGCATAGTGGTTATGAACTGGGCTGCTACCCACAAAGTCAGCAGTTTGAAACTACCAGCTGTTCCATGGGAGGAACATGAGGCATTCTGTTCCCGTAAAGATTTACAGCCTCGGAAATTATGGCATACCACCAGATTTTCTGTATATAAGTGATGTCTGCTACAAGGTATTGATCTTTTGATGGAGACTGAAAAACCACCAATGCTTCTGACTTTTTTGTGTGTGCACATTAGGGTAGAATCATCAAATCTTACAAATTCACAGAAAGTGATTGCAATTCTTGATTTTTCAGAAACTTTGATAGAAATCATTCTATTTGAAACGTGCAGTAAAAATAGAAGGAATTGTTTATTTTGACTGGTAAGCAAAACTTTAAAAAGAAACAAATTATTCTAAATGGATTTCTCTAAAGAATCCTATAAAGCATATAAAACATGGGTTTACAAAAATATGATTTCATCTTCAGATGATATTATTAAATTACTTACATTATTTTTTCAAGGAACTCAGTCTCACTGGCTTAATAACAAATACATTCTTATGCAAATTAAACAGTACTAATATTCTAGTACCACCACTCCCCTGTCAGTTTGTCATACTGTGGTGGCTTGTGAGTTGCTGTGATTCTGATAGCTATGCCACCAGTATTTTAAATACCAGCAGGGTCACTCATGGATTCAGATAAGCTTCCAGAATAAGAAACCCTAGGAAAAAGGAGTGATGAACTATTTCCGAATATTTAGTCACTACTGAAAGATTCTCTGGGCAAATTGTTGAATGATGCAGAAAGCATCAAGAGAAGATGGAAGGAGTACAGAGTCACTGTACCAAATAGAAATGGTTAATATTCAACCATTTCAAGAGGTAGTATATGATCAAGAGCCAATGATACTGACAGAGGAAGTCCAAGGTACATTGAATGAATTGGCAAAGAACAAGGCACCAAAAACTGATAGAATAAAAATTGAAATCTTTGGTTTCCGGTACTGCAGGACAGCCAGGAAAGTCAGATAGGGGAGGGCTACGGTGAAAAAGGAGTGGGATCTCATTAAGGAAACGTTCATATACCAGTCCCACAGCTTTTAAACTATCATAAAGGCTCCTGAACTCAGATTTTTGAGAAATCATGCTACTAAGGATAAAGAAAGGTGCACATTTTGGGGACTCTTGCCTGCGGAGCTGCGGGTCGCTCCTGCGAATGCAGAGTTTAGAGGGCGGGGCCAAGGCCAGCCTGTTCGGAAAGCGGCATTTCCAGCAAGAGAGGGAGGAAAAAGGGGGCTCTCTGGACAAAGAAGCTGCAAGAAGCGACATAGCTTCCCCCCACAAAATCTCTCTGCACTGGCTTGAGATCACAATAAAAATCAGGCAGGTGCAGCTCACCCATGCACAGAGAGTGGAAGAAAGCTGGCAGTGGCTTTTTGACATCATCCATCATCTCCCATCTGTCACCGCATCTAAGCCCCTTTCCCCCACTCCTAGCTAGCAGCGGGGATCCTCCAAGGACGGTTCTTGTGGGACAGGGAACAGAAAAATTTAACCAAAGCCACATATCTGCTCCAATGTGGTGATTACTGTCCATGCATTTATATTGCTTCTTCTTTTAGTCCTTTTGATCACACATCCCTACTGGAGGTGGGAACTTATCCTCCCTACATCCCATGAGAAGCAGCAGCAATCGTGGCCATATAGCTAAGCTATAAGCATAAAACATAATACTCCACCACTAAGACAAGAGCCAACAACATCTGCTAAACATTACAGATGAAAAGGGAAGCCCATCTCCTGATCATATTAATAATAATAATAATAATAATAATAATAATAATAAAATAACCATGACCAATAAGAAGCAATCAACTTTATCGAAACATATCCAAAAACAGAAGAGAGGAGCTAACACAAATGAGCTGGAGACAGACAAGGCTTCATAGAGGAGGAGGAGTGGGTTTTGGATATGCCTGAGAGGGAATTCAGAAGAATGATACGGAAACAAATTCAAATAATCCAAAAAGGGGTCGAGGAAAATAAGGAAGAAGTAAGGAAAATACTGCAGGAACAATCAAATACAATTGACACAGCATTGGAAACAATTTAAAAACCTGCAAAAAGATGTCCAGGTGATCAATAATAAGATATCAGAAATAGACAATAGCCTGAAAGGGAAAAGGAGCAAACTAGAAGAGATGGAAGCCAGAACTAGTGAACTGGAAGACAAACCTCTCAATATTGCCAAGGTAGAAGAGCAAGCAGCTAAAAGGATAAAACAATCTGAAGAGAGTCTAAGATTCATGCTGGATAACATGAAGAGGAATAATGTAAGAATTACTGGCATTACAGAACAAGAAGAAGCAGAGAAGTCCACAGAAGAGATCGTTAAAGAGCTTCCGAAAGAAAATTTCCCTAAAATCTTGAAAGACGAGAAGATAAAGATTCAAGAAGCCCAACGTACTCCAGGAAGGATAGACCCCAAAAGAAAAGCTCCAAGACATATAATAATCAAGCTCTCAAAAATCAAAGACAAGGAAAGAATATTAAAAGCAGTCAGGGAGAAGAGAAATATAACTTATAAAGGCAAGCAAATAAGATTAAGCTATAACTATTCAGGCTTGTGGGGTCTACCCTTTGGTAAGATTTGCCCAATGCAATACGTTGTCTGATCTCTTGACTGCTGCTTCCGCGAGTGTTGATAGTTGATCCAAGAAGAATGAAGTCCTTGACAACTTCAATCTTTTCTCCATTG